>NW_020955449.1:555512-688067 GCF_003031625.1 Empidonax traillii
GAAAGGGAAAGGGGGATAATTGAGGAAGAACTTTTATCAGCAGGCTCACAGCAACCTATAAACCAGAACCATATCCAATAGAAAATAGAAGCAATCTGAGTAAGTGTGAAATTAACAAATATTATTTCATATTGATAACAGCAAAAAGGTATATTTGTTAGCGACTCAGTAGCAATTAAAAAGCTATCTATTGACCCCAGTTACTTAAACATCAATTTCTGTGCTAGCGTTTCTATAGGCAGGTGACATGAGTTTAAAAGGTACCTCTCAAAAAATCCAAGTTTGCCTGGCACAGACAAATTTCAGCTGCAGCTTTGAATATTTTCTTTTCAGCACTTGAAAGGAAAGCAGACAAAGAGAAGATGTATATTTCAGTAAGTGTAAAAAACAAGGAAGGTGGGAATATCTATGGAAATGCTTGTTAAATAAGTGGAAATGAGGGCCGTACACATGGGCCTTCTCAGCTGCAGACTCTGCTACAGAGTTACAAGCAAACACTTCCATTATGTTCCTCTTATGTAAGGACAAGGGAAAGCATTTTCATTCATGAACGAAAATGTTTATGACATTTGTGGTCTAGTGATTCCCCTTTACAATCACCCTTCGTATCTCCGGAAATCTCCTACAATTTCAGTCATACTCCTGATATTATTTTGAGTTCTTTCTGTATAATTTCACTTCATGTGCTCCAGTGTTTTTTTTCAGTCTATTAACCACCTGAAAAATGACAAAGCTTTACCTAGAACTTTGCAGTGGGACTGTGAATACCATATTATAACACCTGAGAATACATGAACTGTTAGCCCAAAGCTATTCTCTAGCATTTAAAGAAAAATCTCATGTTTAACTGTACAACCACATAACAGCCAGCTTTTAAGCCAAATCTATAAAAAGCTTTCTTTGTGCTCTTTTTAACAAAATGCTTGGTCAATAAAGCCTTTCTGCCAAGGGTATACTCTGTTTCTTTGACAGTCCCCAGTTCCCAGAGCTAACACATTTCTGTGCTAGTTTGAAGGAGACCTGTTACTTCAATGTTTTGGAAATATCCACAATAGCACACAGCTATTTTCGCTGGAGTTGACTTTCATAACACTGTAATGGCTGTTAAAACTGTACCAAAAATCCTTGCACAGGATGTAATCACCCTCAAATCATTGAAACATTGAGAAACTGCCTTCAAGTGCCAAGAAAAACAACAGTAGTTTTAAACTAGCTCTTCCTAGTGTCTAGTCAGCTCAACCCAAACGAAACACATTTCTCAAAATGAAAGTAGTACAGACCAGGGAAGAAAAAGCCCTTTCCTGTTTTTTCTGAATTTTTCTAAACGGAAACACAGAAAGACTCTGACGCTGGAAACCACTATCGTTCTCTCCCGTCTGCCGAGGGTCTATCACCAGTCAGCCTGTAAATCCAGTTCATGAGTGATAAAACGCTTGTTTTCCAACATTTTTTCTCTTGCCTTTTTCAGCCACTTGGCAAGTTTCTGTCCCTCCAGCGGCAAAGCTTCTATATGCTGTGTTTCTTACTCAGACAGCTTAGCCATTACCCAGCTATTGGAGCCATCCCATCACCCCAGATTTACAGCTTTTCCCAGGATGTCAGTCTAACCAAATACTTAGGTGTTCCCAAGAAATGCTGGAATTGCTTTTCACTTACCCCCACCGAGTCTCAGCAGTTGTGGGTAATGCAGAATGAAAAAAAGCCCTCATATGATAGTGTCTCTAAATTTACCAGAAAGAAAGAAGCTAGAGTGCTTGTCCTTTAAGTGTCTCTAAAGATGGTTTGCATAGCTGGATCTCAGCTTATCTATGCTTTTCTGCTTTTGCTTCCATACATGGATCTGTTCCCAACTGTAACTTCAAGCTGTCGAAAAGAAGCTATCTGGCAGCTCTCAGCTTCATCTGACACGTAAATGAGCGGCAATAAATAATTATATTTAAATAATTATATTTTCTGCTGTCTCTCTCTCTCTTTTTTTTTTTTTTTTTTTTTGGTTTGCACCTCAGAACACTTTTCTCTTTTTCCTTTTCCCCAGTCTAACGTTTTTGCTATTTTTCCCAAAGTAATTCCTAGGGAAATGCAAACAGAAATGACCAAGGCAGATTTCTTTTCTCTCTTTCCTGCAGGCTCACATAGTTTTATTCTCAGAAACATTTTTTTTTTTTTCCATTTGCTTTGCTTATAGGTCAGAGTTTTGCATGTTTGCTACTTGGAAGCATGTCAAGGCAATATACATCATGTCTGCAGCAAAGGAAGGTTAAGAGTCAAATTTTTGGAGAGAGAGAATACAGATGAGCCACTGCTCAGACTGCTCCCAAATTAGCAGCAGTAGCAGGAGTAAGCATTCCTGTGATATTACAGTAGCCACCGTGGGACATGCTTGAAACACTGAAAAGGGAAGCTGCAGTTTGGAAGCTCCCTGCAGATGTATTTATGGATAAATCACCCTTGTTCTCTTTCCTACCTCCCTAGGCACTTTCCTACTTCCAAGGCTTCAGTTTCAGAAAGGGCTGTTAAAGAACAAAAATGTGCAAAGGGAGCCCTGTGGCACAGGTCAGGAAAGTAGTCATATTATTACCCTTAGCTCAGGCCTTTGTAATCTTTGCTGTGCAAACGTGGGAATGTTAAGGGTTTTGGTGAAAGGGGAAAATGTCTTTATTATTGTTTGTTACAGTGGCAGCTGGGAATAAAAAAGATATTAGTGACCTAATCAATTGCTTCAGACTGGGCTCCCTGGATGAAAGAAAACTGGTGAAAGACATGTTCAGAAAGACCTAGCTATCTAAGGTTGAATGCAGGTGTTCTTACTTTTGAATGGAAAATGGCATCCTCAAACTTGATGGGTTTGATTCACTGCAGGAGATGGAAATTCCTTGTATGTTCCCACACACCAAATGACCTTGACTGCTTGAGATTTTTCCTGAACGTCCGTCAAACACTAGGCAGAAGGAAACTTTTTTTAAGAGCTCACCAGCTCCACCTTTAAAATTAATTATAAACTACATTATTTCATTATTATGTTACAAACTGTCCGGTTAGAAACACTGCTTCAAATGGCATATTTGACTCCTGCTGTTTGCTGTCTCAGAAACTGGAGGGAATATGTGTGGGTGCCCTGCATGCATGTGTGTGTGTATAGATGGGGATCCTGGGAAATCTCCAGCATCTCCCCAGCATCCAAACCAGACATCTTCTTTGGGAGCACATCCCTGCATCCAGAGCCGGCAGAAAGAACACAGAAGCATGCAATAGGCAGCAAAAGGATTCTCTTGGAAAAGGTGAGTAGTTATGAAGAGGACCCTCCAGTTTTTAGCAGACCAGCCAAACGATTGTTGCCTGTTGTTTGGGGTGATGGAAAGGACTGGGATGATAAAAATGCCTTCTAGAAATCTATCCTGGAGTTTCTCCAGCCTTTCAAGAGCAGGAGCCAAGCTCACCCTAGGAGGATTCTGGAATGGGAATATATGCCACTATTGCCTGTTAGACAGGCCTGGTGACTCAGGAGGTCTACGCTCTAGTACAAATGAGAGCATGATTCAGCAAAGCATTTAATTCTTGCTTAATTTTAAATATTGAGTAACACTTTTGACTCCCTTGGGGTTATTCATGTGATTTTCTTTCTATGCTTTACTAGATTGTCCAGATACAGACATGATGCTGCCACAAAGCAGTATGAAAAATAAACAAGATTTGGCACTCACATGTGAATGTATTTGTGTTCTACAGATATCTTGAGTTTCAGATATTGCTTCTAGGAAGACTTAGGGCCAATCAAAATAGACTAAGATAAGAAAGATTCAGTTCATTTCCTTGTATCCTCCCTTCCATGAAGGAAATGTTGAAAGCCATAGCTGTGTGGTTTTTCCAATGCTGAAGAAAAAATGTATGTGGCTTTGAGGCTAACATGGTAAGGCTGAACTCATAATTTTGGTAACTACTGCAAGGGCAAAGGGGTAGGCTGTTTTCTGGCTTTGATCTGCCCTTTGGCACAGCTGCCATGTGTCACCCTCTAGATGGGTGACACCACCCTCTTTGAACTCTTCTCCTTACACAGAGTGGCCAAAGAGTTTTTCATATTTTCTGTTAAGAGCTTTTTCCATTCTCCTGTGCTGGGGGAGGTGAAATTTGTATCAAGGCATGTGGGTAATAAAGTGAAAGACGTATCGCTGAAAGCCATGGAGAGATGGAAATAAAGCACCACTGACCTTTGTGCCCACTGACTTCTCTCCTTCTCCCCAAAACAAGCAGGACAGAGGGGAAAAAGTTCATCTTTGCCTATGGAGAACCTCAGCAGCACTGCCTGGCCTGGCACCAGAAGGACTTGCAGAAGTGGTGGTGAACTCAGGGTTAGGATCACAACTAGTGTCCATGCCAGTTGAGGGTGGTTGGGCTTCATCTGCTGAAGCCTGGCCCCCCAATGTCCATCCCCCCTCCCGCCTCCCCACCTGAGTCCCATCCCAGGATTGCACACCTTCCTGGGGAAAATCCTCCCCAGCTTCTCCCACAGCATTTAGGCACTGCATCTCCAGGACTGTGTTCCAGGAGGTTGTGCATTTTTGTGTCATCCATCCTTTGCCTGCCACTGTCAATACTGTAGCCGTGAAATGAAATGGGCCCTTGGTCTTCAGAAACATGAGTGCTCTTTCCCATGCTGCGTATTGCAGTTTTAAGCCACCAAAGAGGTGTTGAAGTGTCTTTTATGAATATCAACGTGGATTTCGTAAGAGTGATTTAAATATAGCTGTCTGCTTTCCTGGGAGACCCTGTAGCTGTATTCTCACTGCAGCAAAAGCTGCACCATCTGCCCAGCATTCACAGCCGCTTCCCAAAGACCGCCAGGGACTTGTCATTCTGCATTTGGCTTGTACAGGATTCCAAAATAAAGGCTTTCTGGGGAGAAAGGATGGATGGGCAGACTTCAGCACAGTCAGATGCACTGCTCAGGTGCATTTATGTAGCATTATGTGCTGGGAAAGCTGGACACAGCTCTGAGCAACCTGATCCGTGGAATTCAGTCCAGCTCTGCGCAGGGACTGGACCTCCAGAGGTCCCTCACAACCTTAATTATCCTGTGATTCAATGAGAAACTCAGTTTAAGATATAACCATATGGAAGAGGAATAGCAAGGAAATCTGAACTCCTAGGGCACCTGTGTCGTTTTCTGTCTTCCTTTTTTGTGATTCTCTGACAAGCTGTTTGAGTGTGGTTCAGCTCTCATTCCACATACACAACTTGTCTCCAATGTTGCTTGAACCTTTTTGTGCTGCAAGTGGAAATTCACTACTTCCCCCTTTTTCTTTATAGCAAAGTGATTAAAATGCAGTTGGGCCTGTGCCCAGGTAAAGCACAAGAAAGTTAGGCAGTCATTCTTTCTTGTGTTAAGTATATAAAGCTTCGAAAGCGAATAAGACCTTTTCTGTTTAGGGTAAGCAAGTATGGCTTGAACCTGGGGAATGTCCAATTCTTAGTAATTGTTTATTTCACCAAGGCATAAATTACTGTGCCTTCAGGACAAAGCTAATAGAAAAAATGCTAATTAGTGCTGGTCAAAAATTTTCCAGTGGAACATTTTTCTGTCAGAAACTCTCCTGATTAGTCAATGTTGAAATGTTCCAGAAGAACATGTTGATGTTGCTCAGCCTCAAATGCCACAGGGTGAGCTGAGGTGGGGTGGGAGTAAGGAAAGAGAGAATCCCTCAAAAAGCTCTTGCTGATCCTCTAACAATTTATCTGCTTGGCTCCCAGCCTTGTGGCACTGTTAAGGATTGGAGCTCAGGGCAATCTGCCATGAAGAAAACATGCTGATGGACAAGTCCTGAAAATTCCTGTTTCCTGGATGGGAGTCGTAAATACAGAAGTCAGGGGTCCTCTCTCATCTCCCCATCTCCTTTCACTGTACACCAGCCTGGGAAGATCCATGCAAAATGGCACATCAACATTTCCAAATGAGATACTTCAGGCAGCTAAGTCAGAGCTTCTCCCTTGGTTTCCAAAAGAAAAGGCTTGAATTTTGTTCTGGGATTTCTGCTAGAAGAGAAGGAGGAACTGCTCTGATATTATCTATGTTCATTTGAACTCAGGCTTCTACAGGTGTAGCTTCTCCATCCCTGACGTGTAAAATCTGCATGCAGTGCTTCTTTTCCATCTCACATTTCCTTGCCTTCTGACAGAGCTGCCTCTGCGACTGAAGAGTTGAGGATCACAGCAGTGTGGTCCCTGTGATAGTCCTAAATTTAGAAACAGCCATGTGGGCTTCAATTTGCAAGTAACTTGAGGCATTTGAGGGCTCTATGGCCAAACTGGGACTGAAAGGCCCACGAACACAAGTCTGGTGGTATCAGCTCACCCCAAACCTGCGCTGCAGGACTTAGAGGCCGGACATGCCATCAGCAACATGCTTAGGTGGTGCATGCACCAG
This sequence comes from Empidonax traillii, assembly GCF_003031625.1. Lineage (NCBI taxonomy): Eukaryota > Metazoa > Chordata > Aves > Passeriformes > Tyrannidae > Empidonax > Empidonax traillii. The sequence goes on from NW_020955449.1 coordinate 561,931, forward strand.
TATATGTTTGTTCCTGACTCTACTTGTGCCTGCTAACTCCTTTGCTCCACTCCTGCTGAAATTATCCTAGTTCTTTGGCCTTCCTCATTTCCCTCTTGCAAGGAACACCCCTGGAGCCAAGCACCCATGGGTGTGGTGGTCATGACCCTTCTCTTAGCTCGTATCACCTCTTCATATCCTAGGGCTAGCAGAACACAGCTTTAATGCTGATCAGAATATTGCAGGAACCAGGACTAAGGGTAGTCTGAATTGCCAAGCATTAATATTTGATGCATTTCAATATTTAAAGAGCTTGATAAGATAATTTAAGAAACAGTGTCGCTTTTCAAAATTATTTGTAGGCAACTTATAATGGAGCAAATCTGCTTGGAATGAACAATATTTTGGCTGGGGTAGACAGCTGCATATGGTTCAGACAGCTGCATACATTTATTTAAAACTACAGAGAAATGACAATTTTGAAATTCTCTGCTAGAAACCTCAGGTCCCAACAGACCAGACCTCCAGCCAGAAGAAGAAAGCAGAGGATTCAGACAGTGTTTCAACACTGGTTGGGCTCAACAATTTTGTTGAAAGTTTTGCCTTTGAAAAAAAAAAAAAAAAAGAGTAAAAGAAACAGAGGGTTTCCCTGGAAGTTTTTTTTTTCAGTGAAAATATTTGGGTTGTCATCTAAACCTTGAAAACCACAGCTGGATAAAAAATGAGCTTCTGGTTGCCAAGGAAGAAGAAAAAAAAATCCTGCTTCTTCTTCTTCTTCTTTTTTTTTTCTTTTTTTTTTTTCCTCTTGATTTATTTGTTTTCCTGGAAACATCCTGGTGTGAGTGGCTGCAGTTTACACCTGATGAGGATCAGGCCCAGTGCTGATGACAGCAGCATCACTTGCTTGATAAAAGCCATCTGGGTCTGCACAGAGTTCACTGTGGCAGTAGCATCTCTCTTACATATCACATAGCTGCTGTGTGCCTGAAACAGAGGGCAGGGAGACGATGGCACAATCCATGTGACATTAAAATGAGCTGCTTTATGTAACACAGTATGCATCAAAAGCACCCAACGCACCACGGAAACTATGTGAGGGAAGCCAAGAAACCTTGGTACAATAGCACAAACAGAGACAAACAGTCTGTAAAGGACGGCACACTTGGTTACCAGCGAGGGAACATTCTGCGTTAAACAGTACCTTTGTTTCTCATTTTCCCAAACTGATCATCAATGCAGATCTCCAAACATGCCATTAAAAGATAAGCCTGGGAGCAAAAGTTCATACCTGCAGTGGATCCTGGAAAACAGGAGATGCTTGTTTCACAGTGTTTAGGAATTTTCTCCAGCTGCCCCCCTGGGGGCCAGAGAGAATCACCACACTTTCTTTTCTTCCCTAATCACTACTGTGGTCTAAACCATTTTTTCAACTCATTCCTCTCTGCTGCCCAAACACTACCCTGTTCTGTCAAATAGAATCATAGTCATAGAATATGCTGAGTTGGAAGGACCCATCAGGATCACCAAGTCCAGCTTGTGGCCCTGCACAGGACACCCCAAGAATCACACCATGTGACTGAGAGCATTGTCCAAACATTTCTTGAACTCAGACAGGCTTGGTGCTACCCATTTCCCTGGGGAACCTGTTCAGTGCTAAACCACCCCCTGGATGAAAAGCCTTTTCCTGGTATCTAACCTCCCTGTGCTGTTTCCCCAAGTCCTATCACGGGTCACAAGAGCAAAGAGATCAGTACCTGCCCCTCCACTTCCCCTCAGGAGGAAGTTGTAGGTTGTAATGAAGTCCCTGTCAATCTTCTCTTCCCTAGTCTGAACAAACTAATGACCTCAGCTGCTCTTCATAAGGCTTCCCCTCCAGACTCTTCACCGCTGTTGTGGCCCTCCTTTGGGTGCTTTCTAATTAGCTTAATGTCTTACACTGTGGTGCCCAAAACTGCACACAGGTGAGGCCCCAGTGCAGAGCAGGGTGGGACAATCCCCTCCCTTGATCAGCTGGCGAAGCTTTGCTTGATGCCCTCCAGGACACGGTTGGCCCTCCTGGCTGCCAGGGCACTGCTGACTCATGTTCAACTTGCCATCGACCAGGACCCCCAGGTCCCTTCCCAAAGCGCTGTTCTCCAGCATCTCATTTCCCTGTCTATACACATAACCAGTGTTGCCCCATCCCAGGGGCAGAATCTAGCACTTGCCCATGTTAAATTTCACACGATCGGTGACTGCCCAGCCCTCTGATTTGTCTAATTTGTACTAGTCTGGGTAACTGAAAAAATCATTCTCAACCTGTAAAAGGGGAAAGCGGAAAGTTCTGTTCTACATGGCTTTCCTGCAGCATTGCTAGCTTAGTCCAAACTACTGCCCCGGCCTACAAACCATGACTAGCTCATAGCCTCAGGCCTTTGCCAGTCCTGCAATTCAGTTGCTTTATATAGACAGCACATAAGGGCAGTGCAGGGAAAGAATTAGTCTTGCTGGTGTTTCCTATGGAAACCAACCCATTGCTTCACAGATGCTCAGGCCAGGTGCATTCGCAACTTGGAGGCTCAGCCTGCAAGCAGAATTGGGTATCTCATTTGATCTCTTTCTGTTCTGGTTCATTCCTGTGCAAAACAGAAGTGATGAGACTTCGTTTCCACTGTGGCGTCTCTTTGGAATGAGGGGCAACTTCTGTCTGTTACTGGAGGTGTGGAGGCACTTAGAACAGAAATGTCTGATTCTGCTGGGTTCTAGGTACAGCCATAATGCAGTTAGGGAGAGCAATTATTTTTCTCACCAGTGAGGCAGGTGGTACAACTGCTATGGCAAAAAAAAAAAAAAAAATTAAAAATAAAATGGCACCTGTCCCAGAAAGCAGGAACAAACATGACAGAAGTGTAGTAACACAACAGTTGAAGGTTTCAAAATGTTCACTCTCTTATGATGGGTGAAGGGAAGAGAGAGGCAGAAGGAATGGTGTTGCACACTTCCAATCACGGCAAACCTCCTGGGAGCAGGCACCCAAAGGCAGGTCTAGTTCAACCACCAGTGACTGTCACTAGCAGAGCTCTGTCAGTTGTTCTGCAGCCAGAGGGCATTTTGGAGCCCTGAATGGTTGAATATTGTGAATTTCAGAAATGTCTCTTCTCTGCATTTCTCTTATGGCCTGATACACCTTTGTCTTGAATAAACAGGAGACCCCATCTTTTGACTTCTTTCCTTGCTGTGAAACCATGACCAGATTCACCCAATCCAGCGCACCTGCCATGATAAAAGCAGTACTTTATCTGAAAAAAGCTTGGGCACAAAATTTTATCTGAAGATGCCTGTTATCTCAGGAATGGCAGAGGTCAATTTTAGCCCTATGGAATAGGAAGCAGTTCCCATCCTGTGTCTCAGGGGCTCCCCTGCATCTGTAGTCATGTTGATGTGATGGGATTTTGAGAACTTTTTTCCAGACTGTTTTCATCCCTGAGACCTTGTTGGTGTGATAACATAATTCAGCACTTCTGTGGAAATAGTGCTTTCGGAGACAAATATTGTAATCAGGATGAAGAGCCACTGATTTGTATTGCTGAAATTAAGGAGACTAAATTCAGCAAAATTGCTTTCGCTGGGAAAATATATTTTCATCCGAAGCCACCATTATCCACTAGCTCTATGCTAGCTTGACAAAGCCAGTCATGCTTGAAGTCAGAGGGGGTGGCACCACTGCATGACCCTCATACCTCACAGTTTCCCAGTCTTACTTTCCTCAGTATGTCAGTGGCCTCCCTGTTATGCTGTCATCTGTCCAGACACTTGCAGCGAACATCTTTGGCTCCTAGAGGTAAGGCAGTCCAGAAACAGAAAATCTGGCCCGTGCCTGTGCTGGAAGAACTGGCAGCTTGCCACTGCTTACTGCAGCACCCCTCATTCCAGATCCTGCTGCCTGTTGAAGAGATTCAGAGTTTCTCCCTAGTGTATCAACCTCGTATGGCCTATAGATGTACCAGAGCTCTGAGTGACCTACAGGGTAGGGAGAGAAGTCTGGGGGTGACAGTCTTGATGCCCTTGAGACAAGAGGTGTCTGTGCATATGCTCCATTGACTTGCTGTCCAATCTATTATCTCCAATAGAATGTAATAATACATTCTATTAACTCCTCAGTGGAGGAAAGGCTTTTCCTAAGGCAGCTGGAGTCCTTCTTCCATCTCTGACAGCCTCTCAGTGCCTGCCCCTCTCTGTTTATGGTGCCCAGTGTTTCCCAGCCTCACGTGTTTGTAGGCAGGTATGTCTCACTATAGAATAGCAACCGTGTTGGGAAAGCCACATGCTCCTGCTCATCATTCCCTTGAACTCTCTGGCCTGCTCACTGCTCTACTGGCCCTTCCCCAAATATCCCAGCATCCTGGGGATTTGAACCCCCCTCCATTCAGGGATAGGTAGTGGGAGACACCGTTCCAGCTCTGTTCATCTACCTTTTATCTCAGTCAAAAAAAAAAAAATGCCCCAATTTAGTGCGCTGGGGACTTAAGGTCCATGCAGTGTTTGAGGACAAAGGGCAAAGCTGAAATCACCTGTTAATGCTTTCTTTAGGAGGCTGAAAAGGTCTCCCAGGGGAAGTGGTTGCCTCTGTTTACTCTCTGGCAGCTCTGTGCTTCAGACTCTCCTGGATATGTGTGAGCCTTGCTGAAGGCAGCAGCTACTGCTATGGGGGCTGAAAAATGGCACCTCCTTGTTGCAAAAGTACAAACTGGTGTAGATAAATATTCAAATCCAAAGATAATGCAAAGGTGTAATGTCATAGAATCATATAATCATAGAATTAACTGGGTTGGAAGAGACCTCAAAGATCATCAAGTCCAACCCTTGATCCAACCCCACTGTGATTACTAGATCATGGCACTCGGTGCCACATCCAGCCTCATCTTAAAAACCTCCAGGGACGGTGAATCCACCACCTCTCTGGGCAAGCCATTCCAGTGCCTGTTTGCTCTCTCTGTAAAGAACTTCTTTCTAATATCCAACCTAAACCTCCCCTGTCAGAGCTTAAGCCCGTGCCCTCTTGTCCTGCTGCTGATTGCCTGGGAGAAGAGACCAACCCCCACCTGGCTACAACCTCCTGTCAGGTAGTTGTAGAGAGTGATGAGGTCACCCCTGACCCTCCTCTTCTCCAGACTAAGCAACCCCAGCTCCCTCAGCCTCTCCTTGTAGGACTTGTGCTCACATCCCTTCACCAGCCTCGTTGCTCTTCTCTGGACCCACACACAGTGTTAGTGTGACTAGAATTGGATAACTTGTGCATAAATAGGACTAAATATAAAAGAAAGATATCTATTTGCCCATAAACCTGTCAAGAGTGAAACATTTCAGAAGCATTTCATGGCCTATAAAACTGAAATACAAAACCTAAAAGTATCGCTTCCCACCAAAAAGCATGAAATGGCTCACACTGCCAATGCTGGGGCCATAAAGCTGGAAGTGTGCAGCTGTGGGGCATCCCAAGCTTCTCTTTTCCTACCTTCAGCCTCCATGAGTGGCTTCCTTCTTTACCACGTCTCTGGAAAGAGAAAGGAAAGCAGAGGAGAAAACAGAATTTCTTACTTCTGGGTATTACTGCTTATACTTCACATATATGCACTTAATGCTGTTAAAGCAGTTCAGACAACACTGGACAGATTTAATATGCATTAAAATAATTACTAGGTAATCATTAATAATTTCCTGCATGTTCTCAGGGGTCTAAAAGCAAGCTCCAGGCTGGCAGAGCAGCAGTCCTAGGTGGCATGTCCCATCAACTATTACATGTCCTAATTTTTTTCTCTTCCCAAGACTATCTGCCCAAAATAATACAATCACAGAAACATAGAATGGTTGGAGTTGGAAGGGACCTTAGAGGTCATCAAGTTCCAGCACCCCTGCCATGGGTAAGGACACCTTGCACTAGACCAGGTTTCTCAAAGCACTGTCCACCTTGGCAGGAACACTTCCAGGGATGGTGCATCCACAACTTCTGTCTAAAATTTCTTCCTTATATCTAATATGAATCTCCCCCCTCTTTGTTTCACTCTCAGAAGAGAGGTGATTTTGCCTGCTGCTTCTGTTTGTACTGTCACAAACATGCCACAGACATGTTTTTTTCCTGTTAGTTGATTAAATGGTGGCCTCTGGGTGCTCAGAAATTAAAGACCTGCCTGAACCTGGGTGAGGAAATAGGTCCCCCCACCAGCCATCACGGACCATGTATTTGTGCGTGGGAAGATGTTACTCAAGACAGGGCATTTCAGGAACTTCTCAGGCCTCAGAGACAACTCTCATCTTCCCCCTACTGCTCAGCAGTAATGATGCCCAGAGGACCTTCAGCACGTGAAGCACATCACTGGTCTTCACCACTGCTCCCAACATCCCAGCTCTTCTTGAGGTGCAGAAAAGGGGATGATGTCAGCAGCCAGAGGAATATAACAGTATATACTAGGAAATTGTCTTTCCCCATGGTGGTCTTCAGACAGGGGCATGGAAGTCCAAGAGAGGCTGTGGGATCTTGCTGCTTGGAACCCTCAAACCTCAGCTGGACATGGCCCTGAACAATCTCATCTGAGCCTTACCACAGTCCCTTCCCACCTCAATTATTCTGTAATTTGCTGTATTTCCAAGATCCAAAGTGTTTGATAGAGGAAGTTTTCAGGAACTGCTAACTGTTGATTACCCACCACGAGGCCCTGAGCAGATAGCCAAGCATTTCTTTCACAGAAGTGGACTGGTTCCAGATTTACTCCCAGACATCCTAACATATGCACTGTGTTTTGTCTTCTGCTAATTAAATATTCAGGATTGGAAGGCAGTGGAGACAGAGATATATCACTTGATATTTCAGCTGTGATTATTATGAATTCATTTATTTAAACCAATTTGGAATTTATTGTTCTTGCTTTTGAAGCTGTCTTTGGATAGTTTAGTGACATTACTTCTAGTGACTGCAAAAATAAATATATGACAACTCTTGTTTACCAATGTCTCCTGTGTATGGATATTTTCTAATGTATAATAATAAATACATCCTTGTTAAGAATATATGATGATCTATAAATCAAAATTTCCAAGGTCTTTGGTTAGTCTTTGTGAGCCATATGAGGAAGATTGCTTTCAACCTGTCACAAGCAATTCATGCTCTGGGCTCCAGTAGCAACCACTGGCACTGAGGTCACAAGTCAGTTTCTATTCAATCCCTTTTGTTTTCATTTCCCCATAACTTTCTGAGACATTCATCTCTGGGGCTAAAATTTTCCATGCTGAGCCTCTGCCTGAGGAGGGTTTTAGATTGTTGTATTTTGGGATGAAAGGCAGTAAGAGGCACTACTTTTCCCTCGCTCCTATGGCAAGGACAGTGGGATAACATTTGCAAAGTGGCATGAATGTTCTCCTTCTCTCCAAAGAGATGGATTGAACCCACAGCTGGAAGTAGCTGGCTGAGGCAGGCTTCCAAGCATGCAAAAAAATACTGTATCAAGTGTGAAGTCAAAAGACTTGCATGGGAAATAGTTCAGTATAGCCCCAGATCAAGACTCCAATCCTGCACAGGCAAAGCCTATTCTCATTTACGGGTTGCTCTGCTCCCCAGGCATCATCCTCATGACTGGGATAGGGCAGGGGGTTGGGACATCTCCAAGAGAGCATAAAAAATTTCAGAAAAATGTCTGGACCTCCCTGATACTAATAAGTTTTCGGTTTTACCATAGATCATGAGCATCCATACCCTGTTCACAGCACTTGAAAAATCAGGCTAATCAGGCTTTTGGATCAATGAGTTCAAGTGTCCTGCTCTCTCCCTTCCTCTAGGTCTGTCATTTCCACTAATGAAGGTGATGCGAATTGACAAAAGCTCTTTGTAAAAGTTAGCCCTTGGTTTAGAAATGGCCCACCTAACCTCCCAAAAGCATTCACTTCTTCAAAACCATTTTAATTTTTTGTGGACTTTTTTGTCTTCTAAATTTATTTTTGTGCTCTACTTTGAAAAAAAGGGGTTCAGTCTGGAAAATCCTGGCTGGCAGAGATGGTGTCTTTGCATTTACTCTTGCTCTCTTCTGGCAAAGCAGTTGCAGTTTGATGTTTGTCTCTCTCTGTCTGCTCCCCACAATTAGCCCTGGTTAACAGTCCTGCTGTGCCAGAGCCTCCTTGGTGACACCTCCTGGCTTGGAGGAGATTAAGTAGTTCAAGCAGCTGAGCTGGTGCATAAATGTGTGCTGAAGAAGAAAAATGGAAAGTATTAGGGTTTATGGCTTATTAGGTACAGTGACATTCTTGGGCTTATGTAAAAAAATCTAGAACAGCTGGCTTTTAGAAAATGACAGTCATTTTAAGGCTACCTTTTTGCAGATTTCAGTAGCCTATTTTAATTATTGATGGTCTGATGGTCATTTGTTACTCTGTTGTATAAGAATGAGGTCATTTGTGCAGGTGACCTCCTGGATATGCCAGTGGGAAAGTACTGTGGTGGTCCTAGTCCAGTGGGTGCCACAGTGAGTAGTTTGACCACATATACAAAGTACACGGGATTCCTGAGTTAGTCTATTTCTATCATTTATAGCTGCCTCTAGAGGGCAAGAACTTCAGATCCACTTGCAGCCCACTGCAATATGCACCTGATGATGAGCCTTCTCTTAGGGAGACCTCATGATTTAGTAGTGTGCAGGCACATAGGGTTAGAGGGCAGGTGTCAAAAAACCTCCAGTGGTGACCAGCATGTTTATGGCCACAGGGTCGTCATCCTTGAGTGATCACATAGCACGTTTTCTTCTACAGCATAAGGTTTGCCAGTTAATTAGAAGATGTGGCATCTTTCCACATGGATTTAGTAAGATAATTTAAAAAAAAATCACATAAACCCCTACACTTTTTTGCAATGGAGTTTTTTAGCTAAACTCTAGCCTTCATTCAAAGTGTAGCTAGGTCTTCTAGGTCAAATGGGCCTTTTCAAGACCGTACAGTTATTCTTAACGATCCAAGCTCTTAAGGCTGCTGCAAGTATAGGATTCCAGTTTTAATATATCCAAATAATTTTATGTCTGTGCTTCTAGTGTATCTGGAAGCAGTGTCAGATTCTTAATTTCAACCCCATTGCAGAACTAAACTGCAGCGTGATCCTGCTAAGGTTTCCTATCTGCCTGCAACTGAGTCAGCTGATGCTATGACAGGCATGGGACCAACCAGTGTTCTGTTGGCATCAGCTGGGGTGTCTCTGCAGAATGAACATATGTTCTCCAGTGCAGCCCTTTCATTTGCTGTTCCCTTATAAACTTTTATGGTATGATTTTTTTTTCCCACTCCTATATTAAGAACTTGGATTTTTCTTAAAATTTTCCTTTCTCTGTGGGGGCAGGGAAGGGCAGATGCTGGGTGACAGAAGCTTTCATTGATTGAAATGATGAGATTTTCCATGTCTTACCTAAGAAGAAAGTTGGAATAAAGACACTAGTAACTTGAACAATGTTTTGAAAGATCTCAGTGATTGTCACATTGTTAAATTTGCTGTATGGTAAAGAGGGAGGAAAATTAGATGGAGTTACATTAGTCTGGTGAACAAATCTCTGAAGGCTGCACAGTCCTCAGAAATGTTCAGCAAATTTGATGGTGGCAACGGGTGTTGCAGGGAAGTGGATCTGCCAAGCACATTAGTAATAAATCCTGATAAAGAAAATAATTAGTGGGGACATAGAAATAAGAAATGAAGCTGTGTAGGAAAGCATATTAATAAATGTTTTAAAAGGTAAAGGAGGAATAAAGTCTTATTTTCTCCAGGGAGAGAACTTGCCTGTGGAACCTTTTCCATGGGATCTGGGAGAATATGGCAAGCTTGCTGCTGATACAGACCTATTCTGGATGGTCCAAACTGACTCAGGAGCTTCAGAATGAATTTGCAAATAAAATTCACTTTATTTAATTTCAAAAATTTATTTAATTTCAAAATTATATCTATGCGTGTGGGGGAGCCTTCAATATGCTTATATGTTGTTTATCTATAAATTATCACGTGCCATTTACAAAGAGGATCTGAGGATTTGAGAGACTGCCTATAACATTCTGAAAACATCAGTTTGCAGCTCAACATAGTCAAAAAGGAAAATAGGGTGTAAGTAACCAGGGAAAACCAGACCACATTGTTGTCCTGCAGTATAAACCCCGCATGTGAATCAGACTTGCACGTGGTGTGAAGCTTTGTGCACCCTGTCTCAGAGAATACCATGGAAGCTGTTAAGGGACAGGAAGAAGGCATCTGGGAATCAAGGTATGGGTGAATGTTTTTAAAGAAGAATTTAAATGTGAGTGGGAAGAAAACATCTGAAAGGGCTGTAATGAGGTCCTTCATATTCATATATGAGTGAGAGCAGAGAAACAGTAGCTGCTGCTTCTCATAACTGAAAAATGTTCAAAGATTGTTTAAAGGAATAATCAAAGAGACTAAAGAAAGGACTTGATTGCATGGATCCTTCATTGCATAGAAAAGCTGTGGAGCTCCCTGCCAGAAGATGATGCACGAACTAAAAATCTAATTGAGAGAAAACTTAAAAATAATTAGAAAACTCTTCCATAGTTGGTTTGTCAAAGGTTGTTTACCAGGATAATAATTCCTGTGGCCTACACTGTCAGCTAATATGGCAAATTTGGGCTAATATGACAAGGAATAGGCATTTGTGTGGTGTCTCCCCTAGAATTTGTCCCCAACAGCATGTGATCACACATAGTGCAGACAGATGCATAATGGGTCTGGTCTATATATCTGCTGAAAGAATAATTTTTTGCCCGTGTGTTTTCCTTCCTGCCAATGAGTTTTCAGGCTGTTCACAGAGGAGCTGTGCCACTGTATGAATTCACAGAAATAAAAATGGAAAACTCTGGTTGGTCTCTCCATTTTAGTTCCCCCAAAGAATAATGACAATGTAGCATTCAAGGACAGGTGACAGTCAGATTTTGTAGTACACTTGAGACAATAAATCTATTTTGTTTCACATAATCTCAAGAGCCCAAGTACTAGGTGTCTTGCAGTCAACATTTTCCATGTGCCTCAGAATGACTTGGAACAAGAATGTGAAATGCGATTTAACAGTTTCTATGCTTGTCCTCAAAAGTTGTGGCATTTTGGTGGCATGGGATCCCATCCTGTATATTTTTTTTCTGAGCCTGGGTATCTTTTAAAGCGAAAGCACTTTTCACATTTTGAGTTACTCTAGCAGTGTCTGCTTTCACTGCTAGAGTGAAAGTGTGAAAATTTCTTTTTATTTCTACCACTTGCCAATCCTGTTTTGGCTGCTGCAGCAAAGAGCCCTCTCCATGGGATGTGTTACTCAGAAATGATCCGTACTATTGCTGAGATTTGGGAAGTGCTTTGATTTGTTTCATGAACTACTTCACTTGCAAAGAAAATCTGGTGAGCATTTGCTGTTTATCCATTTGATGGGGAGGGGAAAAAACCTTACCGTGTTTATTTTATCCCTTTGCTTGACATGGACAATTTTGCATTTGTATATTTATCAGACTTTTAAAAGCTGGTGTTTCTTGGTACAAGCTAAACTGCCTATTGAAGAATACATCTGGTCAAGGTAGCTTGGCTTGCAAACCGCGGATCGAGATGAAGGAGTTGCTGTATCATTCAGTGATAGCACCAGCTGCTTCAAAATGAAGATTGAGTTTGAAACTGTGGGATGCAGCAACTTCTCCAGTTTGGGAGAAGCAAAGTTTGGGGGAGGGCTTTCAAAAGATGGGGACTTGTCTACCTCTGAAGGAAGCAATTACCCTTTTAATCCCTTGGATGGGCAGCAGTTAAAACCAGACTGTTTAGTGGTTTCTGCTGCAAGGCTATCCCTAACTGTGGTTTAGGGAATTTGGTCTCAGTTTGTCTAGGTTACCTGTCATCTTCTGGATATGTGATTGGATTCAACGGTCTCTGAACAGCACAACATTGCTCTGTCAGGGAAGACTTCATCCCTGTTTCTGGAACAAGACAGACAGTGATAGTGGCTTGTCCAAGCCTGGCCTGGCAAGGAGCTCCTCTTTGTACTTTAGGCAGGGCAGTTTAAGAGCCTTTTCTGTCCCATTTCCTCCTATATGCTGTGTACTGGCTGCTGAGAAACACATCCATAGATGTGTAAGCTGGATATTGCATGGTCAGTTAGGGTGGCAGGTAGCACGTCTTGTTACTGATCATGAGCATGGATACTGGTGGCAGGGATAACAAATTCCTGGCAGATCCCCCGGGAAAGGAAGATCATACTGCACAGGGTGGAGGTAGAGATGGGGGGATAGGCTGGGAAAGGTCTGGCTTTGAGGTGAAGGTGAGGAGAGAGCTGGGAAAACAGCATATGGGTAGATGAAGAGAGTGGGTTACCCAGGCTAGTTGGGAGGGAGGTTGGAATGGCTTGAGGAAAGAAAGTGAATCAAAGTATCATAGACAGAGATCAGATAAGAGGAAACAGTCTGTGCCACTTCAAATGTGTTTTTTCTCCCCATAAAACTTGAAAGGGAAGCCCTAATCCCTATTTCAGTCTCTGGAGCCAAATGTCTATCACAGCTTTCGTTTGGTAAAATGGGAATAATATCACCTTGGTGGTGTGGTGAAGACAGGTGCATTTACGGGACAAAATAAATGTTGTATTTTAAAAAAAATAATCTAATACACAGAGGAGGTGGTGACTTAGTGATGGACAGAGTTGCAGATTCATTTCTGGGGCCTTTTTTATTTGTCCTTTGCAGTGGGAGGGATGTCAAGCGTCTAAACTGTGTTGGAAATTTAACTTAAAGATGCTCTCCATATAAGAAAGCTTTAACACTTTTGGAATATCTAAATATCTCTCATCTTCATGGTATAGTAATTTATTATCAAGTCTTGTGCCTGGGGAAAGAGGAACAAACTGTGCTGTTTCTGCTTTTCTGTTGATAGACTCTGATTTCTGTCTAGTAGCTGTTCCATATGGCTTATTACTTTTACCATTCGTCATATTAATAACATCCTTTCCTTTTTGACATGTATTTCTTATGAGAACTATCAATTCCTCTTACCCTCATCAGTGAAGAAGTCTGGTAAACATGTTTATATGCTGGATCAGATGCCAGTTCTCCATAGCAAAATGAAACTACAGTTACCACAGCTGGTGTCTAAATCTGCTGACACTGCACTCCCCTGGGAACAAACTGATTTACTGAGTCTATACTGAATAAGTGAAGCAGAGAGGTGAGCCCAGGTCAGGAAATGGACAGGGCAGGACCAATCATGATGCTGTGTAGTAGTTAGAAAAAAGACTTTAAATGAGAGGGCAATCTCACTAGCACAAAGGAAAGGATTCCTCAGTTCCCCTTTGGAGTTAACAGATGAAATTTATCCAAGGACAAAGATCAGCATTCCAAGGCATATTTGGATTTTGGACTACTCTTACACTTTGTTAATGGTCTGGGCTCTTTCTAGCACTGAATTGTGAAATCTTTGCAGACATAATTCTCACAGACTTTCTTTACATGACAGCAATTATTGTGATTGATATGGGCAAATGTGAACTTGAAAGAGCAATAACGAGATAATACAGCTCGATACTAAAGCAAATGTATTTTGAAAATCAATTTTTGAAATGAAAATTGCAAGAAAAGTCATGCAAGTGTGTGTCTTTGTGCCTAACTCCCTCAGTTTTGTCTGGCTTTTTTCCTGCAAAACTTTTAGCAGTGACCTCAACCGCACTGATGAGGATTATTACTCCCTCAGAAGGCTGCGCTGTGACGAATGGGCTTACCTGCTTATGCCAAAAGGCTGGATGTTAAGGTATATTTTGCTGTATAGTATCTTGTTAGAGGAAGTGAAAATGTTCTGGAACATGCTTAGAAGTATCAAGAGGAAAAAAGTGAATCCATTACAGTTCACACATAAAAATTCACTAACATATTTGTTAACTGACTTGCACATTTGTGAAAGTGAAAGAGTAGAGAAAAGATACTATATAGAAAAGTAAAATGGGCAGAGATAGCTGGAACTGTGGGTCTTGCCCAGCAAACAAGTTTTCAAACACATTTTCCAAGTATTCACTTGGCACTCTAAACAACTTATGTTACCAGTTCTTTGTAAATCCTTGTTAGCAGGGAACTGATCTGTAGCAATATTCTCATTTATCACCAGTCTCTTTCCAAACTTCATTACCTCTGAATGCTGGTTAACCTCACACTACTTGTCCTACAGGTCTCAGTTAAATGAGAAAGAATACAGTGATTTTAACTGATATTTGTGCAAGATGGAATCATCATTACAGGCTTGGTGAAAATCCCTTTTCCTAGAGGTTCTGGAAGCTCCTGCTGTACAGGCTGCACTCCCCTCTGCTGGAGGGAAGCTCGGCGGGCGAGTTGCCTTGGGCTGCCAGTGGAAGACAGAACCCATGCTCTTTCTTCAGCCAGGGAGGTTTTCCTTCCACTGACTGATGAAAAGCTCAGTGGAGATGAAAGATGCTCTGTCCTGTCCCTGGCAATGTACAGGGATGGTTTAATGGCTGTATTTTGCTGGCATGGATTTCTTTGTCCTATTACTGTAAGACTTTTCTCTCTCAGATACTACATTTAAGCCTGATGCTTTGTCATGCTGCTGTCTCTGAACACAAGCATACATCTTCAGTGAGCTAGCTGGAGTATTTCCCAGGTCTATGCCTTTTGGTAAACTTACTAGGTTTTTCTTGCTAGTATGTATTATTATAGCTTTATCCAAATCGTGGAAAGAAGGTTTCATATGATTTTCACCTCCTCAATGCATCTGGACACATTTAGAGATGCGGTGCTCCAGGATTTGAACTAGCACAAGTCAGTGATTGAGAAAACAGAGGCATACACAGGAAATAGGAGCACTTCTTTCATTCTAAATTCTCAAGAAACTCATGTGTACTTCAGGAAAAAGTAATGCAATGTGGGCCACCAAAATTTACCCTGGTACCAAATACTGATCTTTCAACAGCTCTGTCTGACTCCAGCAAGACATGCTGGGTAGTTTTGAAGGTGCCAAACACTGTAGATTTGCTGTTTCTCTGACTGTAGTAACTAAAACTGCCCAGGGGAGGGACAGGGGAGGGGCGTGGGGGGCATGGGTGGGGCCTGAGAGAAAAAAGGACCTTTCCAGGTTTTGCTGACCACATTTACAGCAGTTAAGGCTGTGGACAAAGGACCTTGGATACATTATTCTCAAATTAGGAAAGATCCATTTGATTGGAAAGCTGAACAGACTGGACCATTAAAATTAACAATCAACAAGAACACAGAATGATAATTCTCACCTTAGCTATTTCCATTTTGGTAGCCTGTTACACTGCTCAAGGATGGAATCAGAATACCCACTTAACATTGATGCAAAGTATTTCCAACATTCTTACAAAAAACGATTGCTGGATTTGTACTCAAATGCCAACCAGCAGTAACGGGGGCTGGCCTTTGATTGTTATCCTGATGAATGAAACAAGTCTCAACGAGGTTTTCAAGCCCCAGAACCATACGACATATACACTCTCAGGAATGCTGGCAATGACAGGATCTGATTGGTGGGGACAGACCAATAAAAGCTACACGCTCATAGCTGTAAGCAGCATAATCCTGAACCAGGAAAACTATATAGTTCCCTGCATTGTTGTTAATGTCACAGGAGTAGCTAAAGGCTAAAAAATGTATTTTTCCTTCATACTGTGATAGAACTAAGTCCAGGACAAGACTAATTTTTACAGAATTTGTACAGGAACTGGTAAACACACCCTTTAGAATGACTCCTCCACGTGGTTCAGGATGGTATTGGATATGTGAAGATGAAGCATGGAAAGATTTACCCCTTAATAAGGACAGGGCCTGTGCTCTTGGAGCCTTAGTCCTAAATATAACGATACTCAGTCGGGTTAACGAACAAGGCAGGTCGGTAAGAACTCACATAAAGAGAATAAAAAGATATAATAATCCCCTTGTTGAACATCCTATGGTTGTTCTGTTAGATGGCTCGTTCCTTCTTTAGGAGTAGGTGAATTAGAAAAGGCAATTGCTAATATCTCAGCCACTACTGAACAGGTTGAAAATCAAATCTTAGATGCCATCACAGCCTTACAAGAAGTCCATGGTTTGTTTCATGTGGTTCTACGGAACAGAATGGTCTTTGATGTTTTGCTAGCCTCAGGAGGTGTTTGCACTGTTGTTGATACCAGTTGTTGTACTTAATGTGGATCAAAATGGAAGTTTTGTCACGGATCTTGATGAACTTTGGAAACATATCCAAACCTTACATCAGGTACTCCTTGATAATATTTCTTTGGGATTTGAAAATATTTGGAACAAACTCACTTCATGGCTACCAGACTGGAATTGGCTAAAACAACTGTTTGTGGTAATTGTAATCATTTGCATTTGTATGATAGCTTGTATTACAATTCAGTGCTCTAGTTATTGGAGATGCTTATGGTTTAAAATATGCTATAAATACTGAGACTTTGGTTCTAATGACCAAGTCTCAAGAAAAAGGGGGGAGTGGCATCAGGGGTTAGAAGTGCAGCAAGAACTGATAGTATTTACAACATAGAAACCATATCTAGCTGAGCCAAGTGATTTAAAGAAACAATGAGCAGGGAGGAACTGAGGCAATCAGCCAGGTAAAATCCAGTTACTCTGTAACATTGTCTTGAAGAAGTTCACAGGGTGGTCACTTAGAACTTTGGGGGCTCCAGACAGAGAAGACCACCAAGATCTTCTCAGTGAAGACCCTGAGAGACCTTGTGAGGATATACATACGTGCTAATAAGTGTTGGGAAATGTCGTGAACAGGTAACAGGGATGCGGGGAATGCAAAATGAATAATCATGTCATGCTGACGTATGAGCTGTAGTGAAGACACCTTGGTGTGCATTTTGGTGAAATGGTGACCAGTGCACCTGGTGCAGATTAAAGAATGCCTGATTTCTAAAACTCATAAATTTGAGTCTTAGAAGTTTCTGTCAAGTGCTGTTTTTTGGCAACAATTAAACAAATTATCAAAAGTACAACTTTTCCAAAACAGTTAATCCCAAATAAATTTCCAGACTTCAAGCCTTGCTGCATAAAATGAACACTTCTCTAATCTACTTGAAAATTGGAGCTTGTTCCCCACAAAGAAAAAAGGACTTTCAAATAATCGAATAATCTGGATTGGTTTATTTAATTTCCCATGTCATTTCAAAGGGCTCAAAGTAGGCTTGTGTTGTGAATTTTTTTTTTGGCACTCTTGAGAGATATTCTGGAAATACTTTACCTACCTATCAGTCTTATCTTTTTTTCATGGTATTTTGCAGGACATTTGCACATTCTCTTCTCCAGCTCTTATGTACACCCCACAAAATCTCCCAGATCAGGAATGTGGGACGCAGTGGAGTGTCATGTACTCAGATTCCTGGGTTCCTGCAGCCAGTATAATTCTCTTGAATTTTGCCTAGGATCACTCAAGCAGTTCCCAAAATAAAATCACAGAAGATTTTTGAAAGCCTTTCCTCCTATGCAGGAAGCAGCCTATTTCAAATAATCAGGTCTAGAAGAGAGCTTCAGATGTTGCACCAAAACATGAAAATGTGTCACCATCTGCAGTATCTGCACTTCAAATTCAGTATCTGTATGTCAGGAAGAACTAGTGTTAGTGTGGTAATAAGTTATCCAGTGGTGAATGAGTGGTCCTTTGCTCCTGAGCCTTTTTCCTGATACTGCCTTGTAAAGGGTTACTTTGAAGAAGATGACAAATTGAATTAATCCTGTGAGGAAACCGCATTTTGAGTGATCATTCATTTATTAAAGCAGAGCCAGTGTTTAACATTTCTTCAACACAGTATTAGAAGGAAGTGAATGAATTATTGAATGAACTATCTTCAAAAGTTCCCTGAGGCTTATATCATCTTGCACTTACCAAAAGCATGATGCCTGCTGTGCTCAGATAATCCATTTACAAAGCTTTTAAATATATTTAAGGGTGAGCTTTGTTGGTTTCTTATTTCCAATTAAACAAAGCATCGACTTCTTTTAGAAAAGCCTTTAAGAAGCACAAAATCTCATTGTTTAAAATAATTTTGGAAACTTGTTCCCAATTCCTAACAGCCCTCCCTAGTCTCTGAACTGCTGTGTTTTGTTTTTTTTTTTTTTCCTATAGCGTCATTTTGAATTAACTTGGTTTATCTTGAGTTTGCCATCTCTGATTACCTCATGGTGTTCATGGTGTAGCAATAGCATACATAGAGATCCCGTGACTCAGGTTGTGCTGAAATTGCAGGTTGCTAGATGGTGTGTGGGGTGCAAAGGAAAGGCACTTTTGCCATGCTTTATAGATTCCCAGCAGTGTTGGAGGGAAGGACTGTTGGAGATCCGTAATCTGACCTCCTGTCACCAACACTAGATCAGGTAGGCTGCAACTTTGTCACAACTCGGCAATGAAACCTCCAAGGGTGGAGATTCTCCATATCCAATCTTTCTGGTGACCCAGATCCCAGGGAAGACATTATCCTGAAGGCCCAGCCTGAACCTGCTGGGCTGCAACTTTCCACTGTTGCTCTCTGTTGCATTGTATTCCAAGAGTGTGGCTCCTTGTGCTGTAACTGCCCTTTGTGTAGCTATTGGATGTCTCTTCTGCCTCTTCATGGGCTACTAAAGTGCAGCTTGCAATTCTTTTCCAAACCATGTGCTGCTTGGCCACCACTATGGATAGAGTGCTGAGTGTTGCCTTCTCCAGGAGTTCTTATTCTTTTTCTGCAACTACTGAATGGTGGAGAAATAGGGGAGAAAAAAGTGCTCCATATACATGTATTTTTCAGTGCTTTTGGGTGCTGTTGTAATTTGATTCTTAAAGGACTAGAATTAATGAGTCCTTAAAGTGAATAGAAACAGAAATGTCTGTGGGAAAGTCTCCAACACCTCTGTTAATTCTGGAAACATCCATAATAGTGTGATGGGTTCTCAGCTTTCCTCAGACTCTGGTTCTGCTTGTGAACACACAAGTTTTCCAGTCCTGCAGATGCTGTCAGGGAGGACTTTTCAAAACTCTGGGAGTGTTGTCACTGAAGTCACCAAAGATCTTGAGGTAAAAGTGCAAATAATAAAAAAAAAGGATCTCCCCAAGGCTGGTGATAAGGTCAATTTGCTGGTGAGGAAAAGATGAGTCTTCCAATGCCACGATGATTACCTCATCAGGGACCAAAAAAGATTTCTGCACCTTCAGAGGAAGAAGGTGGAAAGAAGTGCATAGTAGATCATGCGACTGCCTTTGAATGTGTGAAAAGCCTCACCACATATGATACTGCTTTCTCACATAAGGTTCCTGAGTGAATACAACGGGAACTGGAAGCCCTGTTCCAGCAGAAAAACCTGACGAGGAGGTGTAGAACATCACAGCCTGTTATACTCTGAGTGGACAAGCCCTTCAAATTGCCTTCCTCCTGGGATTCAGCAGGTGTTGGTTGAATACGAAGTCATAGTACGATCTGTACAAAACAAGTCTCAATGATTTATGTTTGTTTCTTCACCAAGTTTTCAGATATAAGATTTTGGCTTTTGTTGAGGACTTGATCTGCTTAGCTGGAAACCAGACCTTTTTTTGCAAAACACCATTTAACTGAAGACTCAATTTTTCAGTGCAAATCACTTAATAATTGATTGTGCCAAGGTAGGCACCTCTGATGTCCCACTATGCCTGTTTTATTTGTGACCCATGGGGTTCCTCATGTGGGCTGAGTAGCTTCTGAGTCATTCACATCTACTTGAGCTTTGCAAAGTCAGCTGGAAGTATCCACAGATATTTTGCAAATAAAAGACAGATCTCACTCCAAAGACCAAATACAATCTGCAAACTCCCTACCAGCTTTGGGGTTGTCAGGAATGTTACTTGAAAGCTAAACAGCCACTGTGGCTGAAGATATGCTTATATCATTTTTGAGTTGTAATTTGAAAGTGTAATTGAGTTGTAATTTGGAAGTGTAAGGAAAACAGTGCTAACAGTGAAGCAGGGACAACAAAACTCTTCTGGCAACCAATTCCAAAAGTGCCATTAATCTGAGCAGCAGGAGTGGTGAGGTAGAAATTTTAAGTCTTCTGGCTTGGCACTTGGGAATGGAATATCCATACCCCAGTAGGAGAAATGAGTGCTGGGAGGCCTATTGATCAACAATAATTTCTCAGTATGATCATCATCTACATTGTCTGGAAAATGGGAGTGATATGTTGTTGCAAGTTCTCTTTTAAAAGCCGTCAAAGCTGGTGTCCCTCAGGGGTTGTCAGAGGGTGAGGCACAGCAACGCTGATGTGAAACCAGGCATCAGGGTCCATGCACTTTTTTCTGTCCAGCACCACTTTTTTTCTTAACATCCCACATTTCACACATTTTTCATCCTACTCATCATGTTCTGGATTTGCTCTTATTCACCTAGATGCCCATCCTTACGGTTGCTGCCCCTCCATCTCATTCTTGCTGTTGGTCTGACTAAAGTCCTGTCTTGCTAGTTTGACCTGTCCTAGATATGCCGTATAATATGCAAAATCCTGACCCTCTTGAAGGCAAATTGGCATTCTGTTGGCCTTAATGTTGTCAGAGTTTAACCTGTTTATCTCTGAGGAGAATTTCTCATTAAATAGTCAGTGGGACCCAACTAATGCAAGAGAAGTATTGCTGGTCTCAAGTGGGAGTTGGGCTACAGACCTCCAGCAGTCTTTCACCACCTTGGATTGCAACTTGCTGCTGTAATAGTGGAGTTCATCACAAGAAAAGCACAAGCTTTCTCTCTTTAGTCAGATGATCTACTCCTGATAGGTACTACAGTAAGTCTAGAGCCATACATTACAAATGAGATCCTGTGATGACTCTATTTGCTCTGATGGAGAACTTTGCCACATATGTGAATGCTAAAGGAAGCAGGGAAATGAACGTTTCTGTGCTGACTGAGACTGTTTTGCATTAACTTTCTTTTTCTTTCCCTGAGGCAAGGTCACATGAAGGTATTGGAAAATTTCAAGGCGAAGAAACTCAACACCTTAAACTTTGTATAAAATAGAGTTTTAGATATACGAAACCCTGGGATATTTGGCAGTATGGTTAATCTCTAAGCAATAACTAAGGTTTTAAGTGTTTTCTCAGAAAATCTAAAGGTTTTAATTCTGACAAAATTATGTCAGCACGCTGTCAGTTGCCTCTTGGTGACTAGTTACAGAGAGCAATAAATGTTTTTGAACTCCTAAATGTGGGCTACATCAAAGTGAGAAGGATAAAGCATTAAAGTTCTTAAAAGCAATCCATCTCCTGACTCGGAAAGATATGAATCTGGCAGACATTTCAACTGTCAGGTCACATATTAGCACAGAGCACCTGAGCAGCTATAAGCTTTGTGCAAATAGTTTGCTTCCGTATCGTGAAGCTCAGGTGGTTTGACTAAAGTCATGGAAGGGACACAGTATTTATAATGCTGAGATCTTTCCTCTTGAAGCTCCTCTGCACCTCACCTTGCAGGGTGAGCGGATTATAAAATTACAGTTGAGAGAGTTGTTTGGAAGAAGATGAAATGGAACTTTTAATTAAAATATACTACACTAAAATATAATGATACAGTGTTTTGGTCATAAATGTTAATTTTGAATTACATGGAAGTCAATGTATTCCACGAAGTGTAGTGGAGAAGACAACACTGTGCAGAGACTGGGTTTTAATTTGAGGACTACAACAGTTACATTTAAGTTTTATTTTTTGCTTTTATAGATAATAATACCACTTTTTCATGACACATAAAGATAAAAAATTTGAACAGGATGTTGGTCTTTCTAAGGACTACTTTACATTTTTAGTATAGTTTTTGGTGGGGGGAAGATGAAGAACTTACAGGTTTTTTTCCTGTTCATCTGACTGCTTGTAAGCTCCCATCTCTTGAATCCATTTGCCACATTCAATGAGATCTAAGCAAAGGAAAGGGATCTCAAAGCTGTCAACCTGAATTATATCCCAGTTACCTGGTAGCTGCTACATTACTTTTTGTTTGCTTAATGAAAATTGGCATTTACATGGTCGTAATAGCTCCTTTTGGGCTCATATTCAGCTGAAAAAAAGCTCAGAACAGTACTTGCCCCTCCCACGGTATCTGAGTTGTATGTCCTACAGAAGACATTGAAAAAAATTTTAACAAATAGTAAGTCTTTTCAATCCTGAAAATTTTTAAATTAGCTTTTGTAATTGACTGCTGTTAATCATAGATGAGACTGTTCCATCCTGATGATGTGAGAGGGAAGAAAGACCTTTATTTGGCTGAATACTGATTTTCTTCCCAGGGTTGCATTTATTGTGTGTACTGTCAAAAATGTAATCCAGAGCAGTAGGCACACAAGAAAACAGTGAGCAAAAGAGGAATGGAAAACAATGTTGCCAAGGCAACTTTCTCATGGTTTCCAAAGGTACTCAAAAAAAAATCCCGAAAACATAAGTCATACTTTTTTTGTAAATACATTATTTTTATCTAATAATTTGGATTTTGTTTTGCCATAGCATAGAAAGCGTGGAGATAGAAGCTGACCTCTCTGGGAAGAGAATTGCTTTCTTGGTGGGGTCTCAGGGCTGAGCTTGTAGTTAGCCAGTACTACAGCAGCCTGGTGTGCCCATCAGGAATATGCTGAAAATGTGTGGACTGGGATGTTGTTATGCTCCAGGAGGTGCTGCTTCATTATCATCCCAGGCAGAAAAGCATTCAGGTGCTCTGAAGTATAACTGAAGTATAATTTAAATGCTTGTTTATGAGGGTCAGCACTCTGAGGGAGATGATAGTGGAGATCATGCTGTGTCCCTTCAGATACTAGGAACTCCTACCTGTGTGGCACCGTTGGTCTCTGATGAGGGCACAGTGTGTCATGCAGAACCCATCTACAGAGAGGTTCCATGAGTTCAGTCATTTGACCTATTATATGATTTTCTTCCAAGAAAATAACTCTGTGCACCGTTTCTACTCTCAAACAGAATGCATGTTGCCATGAGAACTTCTTGCTGCACTTTTAAGTAAGGGCAAGTTCACACAGCTACATAGCAGCTGTGGCTGAGGGCCTGAGGGCCAGGTGCAACATGTCCATGGCACATGGGAATTCCATCTGGGATTTGCACTTTCAACACAGAATCTCCAGAGAGACTCTGCAAACCAGAGATTTTAGCTTTTCATGCTGAAAACTGTCTAGAATGTGCTGTTCACAGGCATCTTTGCACTCTGGTTTTCCAAAAGAAGCTGTGATACTTTCTGTAACTGCACAGTGACTGCAATTAAGCTGTACCAGTTATTAATTTATTGTTCTCCCAGATACTTAATCTAAAACAGAGTATATCCAGCCTACCCCTCAAGAAGTACAATTTTTGGTGATGAAAATTTTCATCTTACCCTAGCATGGTTAAGCGCAGTTAGGAAATCACTACTGTTCCTTCTAATGCTGTGTGAAATATTTCCCCCCAAAATGGGACATTTGAAAGCCATAAAAAGGGAGAAATTTTTGCAAAGTGGAAAAATGAAATAATACTTTCTCTGGTAGAGTAAGATTTTTTGCTTTGATGGCAAGTGATTTTTTCACTTGAAACAATTATCTTGAAGGAAAAATACAGAAAAAATTGTTGTGACTGAACAGACACTCTTAATCCTGAAAATACAGAGAAGGGAGCTTGGCATTTATCTGAATTATGTAACCAATCCCTCAGTGGAACTGACAAGATTTTCAGGAGCACGTCAGTCCCCAAATTCCTTGCAAATCCTCATGCTGTGCATAGGGCCACAGAAATTTTCCAAGCCACTGTAGATGATGTGTGCACCCACTGTTTCTCCTCTCTGACCTGTTGATGTTCACATGCCTCTTCACACCACTGGTTTGAGGAGCCTGTGGTGACAGAAACTCAGGCTGTGACCGATGAGGGTAAATCCCCTACTGTAGTCAGTATATTGCATTGGGAACTGTGCTTCCTTGTCTTGCTGACTTGCTCCACATTGACTGCAAAGCCGGTTATTTCCCAGGCTCACTGGGAATACAGAGTTATGGAGCCAAACTAGCTGGTAGCACACTCTAGCAAAGCAACGTGATCAACTCATGCTAAAGTTTTGTGTCCACATTTTGACCATTCCTTTCCTAACACCTAGGCATACCCGGGAAGAAATGCTGAAAACAGGAAGATTTGCATTAGTGATGGAGACTATCCCAGCCTAAATGACTGTGTGTATGTGAAAGTACTCCTAGCTGCAGAGCACCAGTAACAAAAGGCAAAGAGATTTCAAAGTGGAAAAGGCAGACTAAGACTGATGCACGGTTGCCGTGCAGAATAGTAGCTGGAATTATTTGTGAAAGGAAAGGAAGAATAGGTCACAAATTGTCCTCTTGCTCACAGTATTTCTGAAATAAAAATTGGTGTAGTCCTTGCAAAGCCCTGGTGATTCAGGGTTGCCAACTGCTCAATGCTCTATCTGCTTGCTTTCGAGTGGTGGTTGTTTTGTTTCCTGCTAGGAATAAGAGTGTATGGGTCATGCAATCAGTGTAAGGTTGAATTTCCTGCTCTGAAATGAATGTTGCTAATACAGGACCTCCGTGTTGCCTCAATATCTACCCTTAATGGTGTTAGCACAGAAAACTCATGCAAAAACCAACTGAACTGAAACACAACAGTTCCCAGCCATATCCTTCAGCTTTTCCCAATCTATATACAAAATTTAGGAAGCATATGAAGTGTTGAGACAACAGTAGGAGCAAAATGTTCAGCCTACCTTGAATCTGAAGCAGATAGTCAGTTTTTCTGTAGGTTTTGGAGTGGTGGGCTTCAGAAATAACATTACCGGCAAATTAGTCTCTTCCAGGGCTGATGTGTTCCTTCTGCAGGAATGAACCTGCCTTGTTTGTTTGCTGGATTAATTTATTTGCTAAAAGATATGGACAAATCATTTTGTGAATGTAGGTGTTCAGCCACTTGCATCCTGGCTGCTGTTTACCTGAGCTATGTGACATTATCCAAGCTCACTGCCTGGAGGGTGGCAAAGAGAATAAACAGTGAGGCATGTCAAAGGTAAACAACTCTTGAGTAGAAGTCAGGAGGCCTTACTAGACACAAGGACATTTGTTGTGGTCCATAGGACAAGCTGTGAGTCCTGTGATGTCAGACCAGGTATTTGTATCCATAAAAGTCATCCAGGATCAAGTATCACAGTTCATGTTTTATTTATACATTGTTAAGACACAGAGTCTTGTCTCACAACATTGTAAATAGTGGAAACATGAGCAAACTTGGAATGTGGCTTCAGGAAGTAATTCCTTGCAACAAGTCCTAGAGTCATTGGCTCCAAACTCCCTTCATCTGCTGATGTGAAGAGAAACGCCCACCCTTTATGCAGGATGAGGCACAGACAGGTGCCTGACACGGCCAGGAGGTTGGATATTCTCTGCTTTTGTGGGTATTTTTCTAAAATAAAATAGGATATTTCAGTTGAAAGGGCCTACAACAATCATCTAGTTCAACTGCCTGACAAATTTTCCCTGCATATACAAACCACAGAGTTGTAATCTTCCTGCAAAGATTGACCTTGCTTCCAGAGATGGTACAATTCCTTTTTCCTCTTGAGCTCCATGAGGAGTTCCTTGTTCAACCAAGCTGTAATGTAATGTAACTATCAGGGTAACTACTCTGATGGTCTTTTTCTCATTGCAGTGAAAATTTTCAACTCAACCCTTTTATTATTATTGTGGCCAAGACATCCACCTACCACCACATCCCTCATGAGTCCTTCTCTACTCACAAATAGAAAATCCAGTGGGCATCTTTCCTAGTTGGCTCACTGAGTACTTGTGACAAGAAACGATCTCCTACAAACTTTAAGAATTTCCAAGATCTGTTCATCACAGCAGCATGCTATTTCCAGTTGATGGTAAGTTGAAACCTTTCATAAGGACAAGGGTGACTGATCCAGGAATTTCTCGTAGTTGCCCATAGAATAATTCATCAGTGAGTTAGCCTATCCTGGCTGGGATATTGGTAGTAGACACCCACTACAACATCTCCTTTGCTTTCCACTCCACTAATCCTCTCTACCATATCATCACTAACTGTGCAATAAAACCTTACATATAGAGCAATATCTCCAGCTCACCTGCTCTGCCTGTCCCTCCTGAACAACCTGTAACCCTCCATTCCACTACTCCAATTGTGGCACTCATTCCATTCAGTCTCACTAACACCACTTATACTGCTCTGGGAACTGACCATTTCATCCTTTTTTTTTTCCTCACACTGTATGTGGTGGTGTACCAGAATTTCCCACGCACTCATGAGCCCTTTGTGATCCTATGAACAGTGTAAATGTTCTCACCAATATTTCAGCCCTCGGATAATGCCATGCCAACTCTTGCCTTATCTACTGTAATTCTGTTTGTATCCCCTTCCCTCAGGTATTATAGTTTCAAGCTTTCCTGATCAATTGATCAATCTCCCTTTCAGACTCTTGAATACTGCTTAGTCTGCTCACCTCCTCCTGCAGTTCAGCCACTAAGCACAACAGTTCATCAGTCTGGTTATACTTCCCTCAGACTTTCTTGCTAGCTGTCTCTGCCTCTGGGAATATCCCTTCCCAAGTCTCACAGCCAGAAACCTGGGTGGATGCCTACTTTCTCTTTCTGGGGCTGTGTTTGTTCTACCAGGTGCTGGAATCTCACAAGAAGCAGAGGATGCTGCTCTTTGCGGGGTGATCACCATGCTGCTGGCCAGGAAACATGTATTGCTGCTGCTGCTGCTGCTGCTGCTCCCATGGACCTATAGAAAAAGTCATAGTGTCTAGACCCTCATGATGCTTTCTGCATTGGCTAACTCACTGTCTCCATCCAGTACATCTCCTGGCGCTCAGAACACCCGCTTTGAGTGTATTGTTAGCCATCCATCACCAGAAGGTAATAGTGGTAAAGTGCTCCAGGGAGCTGGGTCAGCCACGCAGAAGGCTCTGGGAGACCTGCCAGTCCCACAAGAAAGGAAACAGTTTGGGGACATCAGCAGTGTGCTGCCAGCTTTAATTCGGGAAATGGGACTGTTCTCGGAGTCTGAAGGAGCTTCAATCCTAGTGAAAGTATGGGGTGGTGCAGGTGTGACTCCCAGAGTGGTCCTGAATAATCAGACAGGAAAGTTTTCTTAACAACAGTGAAATGGATTTAGTTAAACTGGCACAGTATATCCAGTTCTCAGCTCTGAGCTGTTTTATTCAGGATTTAGTTCAACATATTTAAAAGACTGAAAGGGATCCTCTGTTATCTTGTCTCTCTCTGGAGATTGATGCCGAGTTTAAATTTACTTAAGATGAAAACATCTGTTATTCTTCAGAGTAAATATGTTCTTATATCATCCAACTGATTAAGAATCAGACAGTCCAGAAGATAGAAACCAAAGGCATTTTGAACCATCCCTGTTTATACTTGGAGGAGGAGTAATTTGTTTCCCACTCTCATGAGTCATGACTAGAGGTAGTATAAAGTCCTTCAAAAAGTTTTGATGATTGAAAATGAGAGGTTCATACCTTTTCAGATAAAAAAAAAAAAGAGGAAAGGATGTTATAAACAGGCAGAATTGTTATGATCTTATGCAAAATTCACATTTTCCATATAAGCTGACTACAACCTAACATACTGTCTATAATCTGCATTGTTATGCTAATTATTTACATTGCAGTTGTGCCTGGAGATCTTAGGCATGCATTTGGGTCTTACTGTGTTAGGTGCAGGCACATGGAAAATAACGAAGGGAAATGTCTTCTTAAAGCTTGTTTCACTTTCCCTGCTCCCCAGGTGAGAAGGGAGGGCAAAGGTTAGACTATCCCTCTGCCAGTCATGTTGAGTGCTCCCGGTGTCAGCTTTTTCAAATTAAATTGTGGGTTCAAATGACTCCTCTGAGGGACTTGGTGCCATGTGCATCTTTTCTGTACAAAGCAGCTTTATTTGAGCCTTTGCTGAAGTGCTAACAATGCTTTAAATAGGTTGCTTGTCTAAGCCCAGGGCTGATGTGAATGAAAACTCTGCTGTCCCTGTCAGAGACTGCTCTGGCTTCTAGCAGTGTCTTATATTTTTCATGGCACGCAGCCAGGATTCCATGGAATAATGCTTCTAACTGGAGCCTTTGCTTGGCCCCTCAGGAATTCATTTCTGCTCGTTGATCTGTGGCTGGTTTTTGAGCTGACCTTGTAATGATTCTGGGCATCAGCCCTGCCTAGCTGTTAGGGCAGTTGTGTTTGCTCCACAACAAGGACTATGGGGCACTGTGGATTATCAAGCCATTATTTGTTTGCTGGACCTGCCTTGGCTAAGGTCAAAAGCTTCTTCATGAGACAGTAGAGATACACTTTCTTCCTAAGAAAAATCAAAGTGCTATTACTCACTGTGTGCAAAATGAATGTTCAGGCACACATAGGAAAAAAAACAACACAAAAAAACAACAAAACAAAACAGCAACAACAAAAGGGCAAATGAAGTGAGAGAAGTTACTTTCAATTACCCAAATATCTTTTGTTCCATCCATGAAAATAAACAGATAATATGTGCATCCCTCCCACGCTGGACATGCACATTTCGGATTTCCACAGATAAGATGTGAAGACTTTCTTGAAAAAATCCAAACAAACCATTTGTTTGTTTGATGCTCTGTAGGCTGAGTAAGTGGTGGTGGTATGACAGGTGCTTGCTTGCTCTGATGGTCCCCTGAACTTTATAAGGAGACCCCCCACTAAAAGAATTCCTGTCCTGCAGAGAACTGTGCGCTCCTGACTGCGCTGTTACAATATACTGATGTACTGGTAAAGAGTTCCCTGCTGCCCCAAAAGTCAGTTTGGATGCAGCCAGCCTGTTAAAGAGGATTGTGTTTCACAGTATAAATGCAGTTTGGCTTCAGGGTGAAGGCACGTCTGATTCTCTAGCTGAGGTGTAACTTTGTCCCTTTTCTTTCTGAGATATTGCATGGGATCACATGGGAGAAAATCTTTGACTGAGGATGTTTTAAACAGGACAGGGATATAGGTCCACCCTTCAGGAATTGGTCACTAGAGCCAGGGATCACAAATTCACATTTGCATTCACTGTCTTAACATTTTGTGTG
Organism: Empidonax traillii; assembly: GCF_003031625.1. Classification (NCBI taxonomy): domain Eukaryota; kingdom Metazoa; phylum Chordata; class Aves; order Passeriformes; family Tyrannidae; genus Empidonax; species Empidonax traillii. The sequence continues at coordinate 590,984 of NW_020955449.1, forward strand.
TTTCTCTTTTTCTGACTAGTGCTCAGGAGACAGGACACACCACAAAGATGTCAATGTCCCATAAAACAAGGTGTTCAATAAGCAGAAGAACTAATTAAAACTCGTTTCCTACATAAATCTGGTTCCTGTCCTGTTTCCTTTATAGATAGTTTCAGTTCTGTCATTGATGATGCCTGTAGGTAGTGATAAATGACATCCATGCTCGTTAGCCAGCCAGTGCACTTGTGCTGACATGTCACCAGCTGCTGCCAAGCACAGTTCTACCAGATAGCAAGAACAATATCTGTACTACTTTCATCTAGCCAGATGCTAATGTCCACAAAAACTAAAGGGGTATAAAATCCTGGAAATGTCAGCTACTCAGTGAGATTGATTAGTGAGTTAAAATTTATTAGAGGAGGATTGAAAGATACATGAACAATGTAATCTCCTAAACATTGTGGATGTAAGAAATCAAGTGAAAAGGGAAGAGAAGAATGTGCAATCTGAGGTGAATGCTTTTGTCTTTATCACCTTTCTCTCTCTCTCCAGAAGCTTTGAGGTACCATAGTTTAAATTCCATAATCCTTTGATCAGAAATCAGAACCTAACCTAATGTTTATACTTACTGCTTCTGTTGCAGAAGAGATCTTAAATGCACCCTTTGCAAGAATGTTGTAACTTTTTCACCTTGCTCTCAGCTTCTCTAAACTGCGTCATATGTGAGTGACTTGCAGCACAGGTTACAAAAAGTTATCTTACTTAATTGGAAGAGCAAAGAAAATGTTCTCTGGAGGATTCAAGAAGATTATTTTTCTTAGTACATAAAAATTTAGGTGAAGGCTTACAATACACTGTTGAGCCTATGCTCCTGTGATTTAGTGTATTGTAATTGAAGTGATATTTAAAACTAACTACATAAAATATGCCTGCTTCTTCTAAAGGGTTGGAGGGCAAATCCTTGTGTTGTGTTGTAATTGATGGGATTACTTTGTCTAAAGACTTTTCCTGTGTGCGAGGCATTCATAACGTGGTCTGATGTCTGCTCATGGGGCACTTTTCTTTGCATGCAGCACCAAATTTATACTTCATTTAGCCTCTGAACCAAGTCGTGTCACTTCTGGACATTGTAGACAAGTTCTCTTCTGGCTCCTGCCCTCTCTTGCATCATCTGATGTGTCCTATACCATCAAAATTAGGTACAGCCCAACGCTGCAAAATTTTTCAAAGTTTGCATGCACATCTTGAATTAAATGCCTCCCAGGATATATAGGCTTCTTTCCTGACTGAGTGTAAGTAAAAAATTCCTTCTGAATGTCATAAGTCCAAAAGCATAGTTCTTACTCTCATCTCACTATCATTGGTCTGACTGGACAGTACTCCATGGTGTTCATTGCTCTGACCTATCTGAATTTGGCTAGCATTTTTAGTACTGCTTGTGTTTTGGGGACTGAGAGGATATTCCTCTTTCTTCTATTAATCTCACTGGAATAGTTCTCGCCTCCTGAAATGGTAGTGGCATTTCTTTTCTATAGCAAAATTTCAGTTTGCAACCATTATGAGAATACTTTCCTCTGCAAATCTTGCTCAGAGTCCAGTAATAAGTGAGAATACAAACTGATTCAGAATGAACCTCTGCAGACAACCCTACTCTGATGTGAATGCAGTCCACTGGATGTTCAGATGACTCACATGGTTCACACCCAAAATCCAGACTCTTTCTTGAGTTTGCTTTTAAATTAATTTTGAAAATTGCTTGGTAGCTGCAAAATGTGCATGGAATTTGCTTATGATCACATCCAAGATCTTCAGAGTGCTTCATGCCAGTAAGATATGTTGATCAATACTATGAAGGGGGTTAGACAAAACATTAAATCCTGAGTGAAAGTAAGTGATTTAGCAAGAAAACACCCAGCAAAGGTAAACAATGAGCCGTTCCATTTTTGCTACCCATTACTGTGGGCTTCAGAACACATACTGTGCTTTGATTTCTACTGCAGAGTCTGGTCTAATAGCTAGAGATGTATGAAATTGCTGGATAAGGATAAACACAGTGGTTTTTCAAGTCTCAAACTTTTCTGCAGTCTTCACAAAACCAATCGAAGAACAGGTAGGTTTGTGCCAGGATGGGAAAAAAATTTCCAGTTAGACTCCATTTCCCTGAATGACATTAGAACTCTCTCCCTTTCCTGAAACCTTTGCAAGTGTCTGCTGATCTTTGCCTGGTTTAATTTCAAGCTTTTCTGAAGTTCTGGAAGTGTTTTCAGCTTCCCAGCCCTTGCTTGTGAGGTCCAGCATGCACTAAACCATTTGTATTGTTTTATTATGAAGATATCCCCTTTTGTCTGAGTAGAGTTGTGTTTGAAATATGTGCTTTCCTAGTTTTATTTTGTAAACCAATTATACAAATAAGAATACTTGGTTGTCTTAAGGAGTGCCCTTGGGATGAAAGGGAAGAATACTGTAATAAAGCTGTAATAGATGTTAAATGATTCTAACTAGCTGTGCCAGTCCCTGAAGTATTATTACTGTCTAATTGTAACATATTAGGTCAAAAAGACATTATTCTGGCAAATGTGAAAGGGTGGTGTGAGAGCCCTTCTTGTGTATGTAATGAGGAGTGCATCATCTCTCTTCAACATTACTGGACAACAACTGATGTCACTACTGAGTTGTTTCAAATGGCAAAGCAAACTCTCATTTGTTCTGTAAGTAGCTGGAATTGTTAACCCGCGCCAGCCAGTGTCACAATCTCAGTCTTGGTAAGAATCAAGAAGCACATGAGATTTGTATTGCATGATCAGGAGTACTTAGAGGGATGAAAATTCTCTTGCCAATCTGAATAATTTTTCTGGGACCTTTAGCAGAATTGGGATGCTCTCAGTTCTGGGTACCTGTCCCACCTCAACAGAGGAAAGAAAAACATGTTCCAGTGTATTGTTCAGATCTGCTTTAGAACAAAATTTTCACAGAGCTGGGGGATACCCTTCTGCGCTGATAAACATAGTATTAACAGAAAGATCACTAATACTTCGCCTTATAAATATACAAAAAAATAATTTCACAATATGGCAGACAAATACCTCTGTGCTCACTGAAAGTACTTTAAGTCTGAAATTTGAAAAAAAAAAGCTAAACAACGCTTCTTTGAACAAACAGAGGTATGCAGATTTCAGCATTTGATTTGCTAAGGCAATAGATTGTCCTTTGCAGAAAAAAAAAACCCTCCGTGAAAGCAGTGTGCCTGCTCAGCATGTTTTAGACGGAGTTGACATGTCTTCGAAGGATTAGGCAACTATATATATTATACATAATTATATAAGCAGTCATAGGCAGAATAAATAGGAGGATTAGAAATCCCTGAGAGTGGCTGTCTTCTCACAGCCTCCTTGCACTTTTAGTGGCAGAGCAAAGGAAAGGTTTGCTCTGCAAAGCTATGGTTTCCCCATTTCTGTGATCCAGCAGGGAGATCGTTCTACTGAGTTTGAGGTGGGGTAGGAGGCAGGCCCTTTCTTCCTCCTAGTAGCAAGATCATGTATATTTTCAGTGTGTGAGATCCTGGATACGAATCTCACTGAATTATTCATTGGGTTGGAACCAACTCACTGTGTGTGTGTGTGTGTGTGTGTGTGTACACTGGGAAGGGCTGGGCCTGGACCTGAAGGTCCATGGAACATAAGGGCCTGTACTCTCTCTCCCTCTCTGTCTCTGTGTCCCTCTATCTCTGTCTCTGTCTCTCTCTCTCTGTCTACCTCTCCAGCTGGCATCATGTGAATCACTGAGTCCTGTCGATCACTATTCTCCTCTCCTTTCTCTCTCTCCTTCTCTCTGACTTTATTCCTCTTCATCTGTTTTCTTTTTTTCACTCTTTTCCTTCTCTTGTGGGCAACTTAAAACCAATGAACTGTGTTTTACTGAAGCTGGTATATGGATTGTTTTAGTGGGTGTTTCCTGTGGAATGGGTCTTTGTACTGAATGCTTTCATGAAATGCTTTTCTCTTGGTTGTATTTTACTCCTGTAAAAACCTTTTGCCAAAATATCTTATTTTTCTCACTACATCAAAAAGAAGTTTTCTTGGAGAAGAGTGTGTGACTCTTTTTCCGGACACTAATTAGAGGTTACAACAAACCAAAAGGCTTTTAAAAAGTCTTAAATAACAAGTAACCACTCTGGGCAGTTTATAGCTTAATCCAGAGCGCAACACAGTGCGGCACTTAAAATACACCCCTTATCTCCAGCCTGTGATCTGTGGCTGTTCTCAGTTGTCTCTGTTGCAGTTCTGTTTTTCATCTGGAAAATCTACAGCATAGCTCCTAGTAAGGTTAGTTCCTGGATGCTTTCACACTAGGATGTTCTTGCGAACTTGTCGTCAAACTTTTTTGAACCTTTTGTGTCTCTGGCAAAAAACACACTTAAACAAGTAATATGTTGAAGTTGACTCATTCTGGGTTATCTTCTGATGGCTTTGCCTCTGCCATGATAGTGCCTGGATTTTTGAAAGACAAGGTCTTTCTTACATTGGCACTGACATCAGGTTCCTTTCGATGGAAGGAGAGGCAGTCAGGGCCTTTTGGCCCCAGCGTGGTGCCCAGAGAGAATGGTCTTGTGGTTTGCTGCTAATGGATGGAGCTTTTTGGGTTTACTAGGGTGCATATGCAAACTAAGCTGCAATCCCAGCCCTCATGGCCAAGACAGCCAAGTCTCTCCTGTGTGACTGGTCACTATGCTGCTGAAAGAATAGCGGAGCAGTTTGAATGGACTTTGATGAGGAATAAGTTTAACAACCTCCAGTATTCATCTTTGGTTGGAAGCCAGACACTTCTAGAAAATACATCTTCGTCATCATGCTGTGATGAAGGCCAGACCAGAGGAAAAAGAAACAGCTCTATTCAAGCTCTATACTTCTCCTCTCTGGTAGTCCACTGCCAAGGAAAATAAACCTTGTTCTGGTATAGACTGAAGCATCATAGACAAAATTTGATTTCATTATTACATTTCATTTGTTTTCTTGGCATTGCCTTATTCCTGTCAGGCTTTCTGATAATCCATTTTTCTTTCCATTCTGCTGCTTTTTTTTGCATCCAATTATGTTTACTTAGTGCCCAAACCAATCTCCTGTTACCAGTCATTCATCTCAAATCTTTCCACTCTATAGAGACGGTAAATGACTTGGAAAAGTCACTTGTGTTTTATTTTTAAAGGTCATTTGCCAATAACAATGCAAAGTCAAAGCTGGTTTCATACTTGGAGGAAATCAGCAAAATAGGCCATTTTTTTCTGCAAAAGATGAACTCTACACTTATTTATTTGGACTTCATCTTTCTTCTTGGACTCCAGCTATTTCCTAGTGCTCCAATGACACTTGGAGAAGCAAACTGAATGGGGAGCCTGATTTTGAAAAAATGTTTCTTCGTTTGCTTCACTCTGGTTATGATGGTGGATAAGTTTTGACAGGATTGCTTTAAATCAGAATAATCTTACTCATAGTGACCAATGGTTTAATTGATGTCTTGGCATTCTTCTTTGTTGTTTTTGGCAGCAGCACACTCCCCACTACATGATGTCTTATCCAGCACTATTAATATACTAGGTTCAGGAGCACAAATCTGCTATCCATTTCATTTTTAAAAAAAAAAGTATAAATGACCAAGCAATGGGAATTTTCTGTGGTGTGGCCATTAGTTATTTGTACAAACACATACTCTTACAAGTGTCTTGTTTGAAAGAGAGGCAACAAGTAGTTGAAAAGAAGGGGATAGTTATTACAATATTATTATAAATTTTAATCCTAATTTTTGAAAAGTTGTTAGCTTCAGCCCTTAAAAAGGTTTTTTGGGAAACCTTGTAAATTATTTCCAACTAGGAAAGGACCAAACCTTTGGAATGTGGCCCATCTCAGTGAAATTTAATTCTGGAACAGCAGATGAATAGGACCCTACATACCTAACAGAAATAGATTGCTAAGTAGAAAGGTGAAATCCTACTTGTATTCCTACTGATGACTGGAGAACAGATTCATCCCTTATTAGATATCAGGGAGTGCATGCAAAGACTTCTTTCATGTCTCTGCTCCCAGAATCACTCATTTTGTCAGACAGCCTCTTTCCTTTAAAAGACAAGAAATTAACTGCACTGAAATATGAAAAGTATACATTTTCAGTGTGATGTCTTAATTTGTATATATTTCAGTTAGGTTTTCAAAAATTCAGATTTTTAAATAGTCCTGTAAATCCTACTCTGAGATTTGCTGGAGTTTGTTTCTTGGCCTTTGGAAGGAGTTGGTTATCTGACTGTGTAAATTTCTTTCTAGCTATTTTCCCCTTCTCTCTCCTCTCAGCTCCTTTGAAAAGTGTTTTGGTTTTATTTTTTACACCAGATTCAGCAGCAGCAGCAGTAACCCTTGTTTCTTCAAATGATTTCAGCATGTTGTCCCTGACATTTCCCTGTATTTGTCTCACCTGTTTCTATTTGAGATAAACTTCTGTTTATGTGGCTGTAGAAAGAAAATAATGTTAAAGAGTTCATAGTTTGTACTCTGCTCAGTAATTCTCCATCTTTCTTTCGCTTGGCGGCCAGCTGAAGCCTCAGAGATCCTAAACATCAGGGGAAAAGATTTTACACTGACCACTGCTTCCTAATTGTGCTGGCTGATTGTATTTCACATGTGAGGCAAACCAATCTAAAATCTGGAGTGTGCTTTGTCATGAGTAGCCTCAGCTAGGGATGCAGGATTAGGGTTTTTTTCCTTTGGAAATTAGAAAATCAGATGCTACTGAAAGAACCTAGAGGTTGTGCCAGGCCTGCTGGCACTTTGTGGTGAGGTCTCATGAGCGCTTCTCGCTGTGAGTCCTGCTTTTCATCAAACTCTTTCATTTTGCCACAAAGACACAGTGATGTGAGAAAGAGCTCAGCCAGAATATGCAGAAAGAAATGGAGATGTCTTGTCTCTGTGCTCAGGAACACAGACTCATGACACCTTGCAGGTCATATCTCCAAGACAGCTACAACGTTAAAGCTGGACCTGGATGATAGAGGGGAAATAGCACACCCACCTCAATATCACTTCATCAGAAGTGGAAAATGTTGTTTGGAAGGAAATGCCAAGTATGCAATGCTGCGGGGTAGTCAGGCATGCAGAGGAGGATGGGAGACATATGCTGAGTTTTTAGTCTTGGCTTATAAGCTGTTCAGCATCAAAGTGCATGCTTGCTCACTGGTGTGGGGAGATGGGTTCCTTTCTGGTGCACAGTGACACCTGTAAGGTGGATGTGTAGCATGGGCTCAGTGTCCAGCACTGGCAGTAAATGCTGTCTGATGGCCACGTCATGTACCTGTGGTGGGAAAGCCTTGGGTGTATGATGCCCTAAATGACGAGCAGGTAATGAGAGGGGTTTTACCTGATCAAACCTTCCCTACTTCCTCTTTGCCATCTACTCTTTCCCGGTATCTTTATCCAGGTTCAAAATCTTATGTATGTGTTTTTATTGCTGGTCACATTGTGTACTTGCATAACCCAAGGCACTCATGAATACTGTGGCTCTCTCCCATGATTTGCAGATCCTGGTGGCTGTTCCCCAGTCCCGGAAGAGCAGGGCTGCAAAACCCAGGGAGCAGCATTAGAAAACCATGGCACATGGCAAGCTGGGGGGAAGGGTTAATCATGGCTAGACCAACGGGTGTCAGCCCACAATATCTGCTCAGAGGCTGCTGTGGCCTGGAAGAGTTATGAGAGAGAGAAATTGTATTATTCAGTGTCAGCTGTGCTGGAAATTTTTCTTCCCAGCATGTTCCTGGCCTAGCTGAGGGGTGATGAACCAAAGATCTGCCTTCGAATTTACCTACATCAGCTCTGATTTCTACAGAGTTCTTTGCTGATTTTGTCCTGTTCGACGATTGTTGGGCAAACCTGTGGACAGTCTCATGCCAGGTTTACCTTCCTGTCTGGTTGCTGTTTTGCATATATTTCTACTTTAAAATATGAAGTCAAGATAATTGCTTGTGTTTTGATGTCCTTTTCTTCCAGTGTTTTGGAGAGAAAAACCCACCTATACTGTCAAAAATAAAATATATTTGCATAGAAATCAGGAATATTTTGTTTTGAAAGTATAAAAGCAAAACCAACAGACTTTCAGGCTGCCAGCACTATCCCTCTCTCTACTGAAATGCCCTGCTAGTTCCTATTGTGGAGAATACTGGCAAAATTGCTGCTTGTTGAAATGCTGCTCTCTAAAATCAGGTTCCTGTACTAGCAGGCTGGAGGTCAGACTGATGCAGCTGGGCTGAAACAACCCCATGTAACTGGTCCTTCCTGTGGCTGGTAGATGGAGATGGGAGAGGGGGAGGCACTGAGGACATGCAAGACAAGGTTCTACAGTTGTTTTTTAGAGATGGTATAGCATGCAGGAAGAGCAGTGCCCCATTTCATGTCTGACTTCCTGGGTAGCAGAAGGTCACATAGATGAATCAGGCCATGAATCAAGCAAAGAGCTGCCCATGGGCTTTAGGGATGGGCTGCTGATCCCCAGGGTGATGTAGCATCACACTGTGGTAGGAAAAGATAGAGCTGTTCCCCAGGGCCAGCTCTAACCCCATTTGTCTTTTTAGCTGTGTTTTTTTCAGATGGTTTTCTGACAGGTCCAACACAGACTGACATTCTCCTTTCCAACAAAGGACATTATTTGCAGAGACAGATTTGAACTTCAGCTTATTCCCTCTTACCGCCGCTTGTGGGACAGTGTGGGGTATCGGAGCAGAGAAACTTTGATCAATAGTAAACTGATCAAAGAAAAGGCATTTCAGGGACATGGAAACTATTTGTGGGTTGAATTTAACAAGTGGTCTTGTATGAGAAAATAGTTTCCATAAGTGCTGGAAACACTTCCTTTTAGAGCAGCCATAAGCAGGTTTCCTATGGCATGTCATGCAAAATCAGAATGTGTAGTGATTAACTATAGACAGACTGTGGGAGGGATAATGAGTTTCACTGCAACACAATCAAACACCTCTTTTTGTGCCCTAGAAGTTTAAAATGGCTCCAATCACTTAACAGGTTAAGATATTTTTAATGTCAGGTGTGCCTTTGCACAATCAATCCCCAGTGAGTAAGTTCCTCCTTATGAACCATTATGCTTTACACCATCTGCCAATGATGCAGCAGCACCAGACTGTGAGAATGAAGGAATTGAGAAGATGAACTGAAGTTCCTTTCCCCACTCTGTAGTCCCAGTTTCACATTTTTTTAATCCCATAACAACTATAAAGTAGCTCAGAGCTCAGTATGTGAAGACTTGTTTGATTTGGCTGGTTTTGGCTATTAGATATGTAAGTGCCGTGACCATAATGGCACTCTCTCATTCTTTCAGTTCCTGAGATTTGTTGGTTTGCCCAATAACCTCCCTCAGCTGTTCACCTTACTCAGATTATTTTCTTTAGTATACAGACTACATTAAAAAAGATAAAACAATTTTTTCAACTCCACATTAAGAGTATTTTTGAGCTGTATGTTTATAGTTTATGTTTTTCTAGTGCAAAGTCACATCCATCACGAGGTGGGAGGGTGCCATCAGTAAGAGTAAACCCATAATTTCTAATTTACAAGTTGGCAAAGTTGTAGTGTAGCTGTATACCATGAAAAACTCTACAACACAGATGTCCTAGAAAGCATTATTGTAATTTACCATCCTGATACCAACAGCTGATATATTTCATTTGGAGCCACTGGCCGCTGCTTTCACTTCTTGGGGGCTGCTAATTCTTTCGTGCTTGCAGAATTGAAGTGTCTCTGATGACCAAAGAGGGCAGGAGGCAGCAGGGAGCAGTGACCCCTTTGGCAGTGCCTGTGCCAATCAGTGACAATCTCCTGGGCAGGAAAGTTGTGCCAATCAGTGACAATCTCCTGGGCAGGAAAGTGGCCACCTACTCAGGGGATGGGAGGTGTACAACTTCACGTATGGGAGCAGGCAGACGCAGCACTGTCATATTGCAGCTGACAAGCTGGCTTTCAGGTGCCAGGACCACCACCATATCTTGCTGCATGTTGCTTCTCTAAATTTAGCCCTGTCAGTGCCTCCTTGGTTAACTCTGGTCTGTGTCTGTAGCTGGGAGTGAGCCAAAGACTGGTGGAGAGGATGGAATGCTGTAGGCCATAGCTCACACTCCTGTTTGATGCTTCACTGTCGGGGCCCAGGATCACTTGTCTCCTTACGTGGAAGAGAGAAGAAACTGTGCCCAGAATTAGAGAGATGTGCAGCTTGTTAACTGTGGCAGGGTGAATGAACTTGTTACTGGAACAAAACTCAGTGCTTCAGTGGAGGGAATTAAGTATTTAACTCTTACACTTCTACTGTCTTTCAGCACATTCAAAATAACAAAATGGCTATAAATAAAGCTACTCTGCTAGCAAGCAGCTTAGGCTGGTGTTAGGAAAAAGAGACTGATAAATTTCTGTTCACGACTGAAATCAATCCTCAACTCCTCTAGATCATGATCTTCTTTGGGGACAGCATCACCATATCACTATACATTTCTCTGAATGATAATTAGGAAGCAGATTTGCAAATGTGAGGATATGAGTCTGGGAAATCCACTGTTCTGTGGTGCAAGGACAAGAACACAGTTATAAGGAATAGAAGATATTTCCTTTTGGTTTTCAATGTACTTTATAGTCATGTATGTGAAATAGATCAACATGTCCAAATGTCCCTGCTTTCTCATATAGTGAAAAATGACATTTATCAGTGTGGCTGACTGTTAGAAAAGCCTGGTAACAATGTGCAACTGTACAGAGATGGTATTTAGTAATGTGCAGATGAAGCTTTTCTTCCATTAAAATGCTGCTTCAGGCAAGAATGTATTGGTTTATTAGTTTTTTGGAGAGCAGTTTTCATTCATAATGAGAACACATATCTCAGCCACTGTTATTAGCGTGAACTTGCTCTAAAATGAAAATAGACAGAAGGCAAAGCCAGGAAGCTGTCAAGGCAGTGTTAAACAGATTCAGATCTTGACAAGGTGGGCTGTCAAGTCTCATAATAGTTTTTAGGTACCATGGGAGGCACATGCTGTGCAAGAGTCACTGATAACAGCAAAGTAGTCATCCACATAGAAGTCAAATTGGATCACTCAGTGGTCTTCATGCTTGCTCTTCCCCCACGTTTCTTCACTGTCCTTGGCTTTTAGTATGCTGTGGACAGAATTACATTGCAACTTGCTAGGGGCTGGATGCCTTGTTCTCATCTGTTGACTGAAGAGATGTGTGATTTTTCCAGAGCTTGCTTAAAAAGAGGGCTCCTTATTGCAGTGCTTTGCACAAGGTCAGCCTTTGTTCTGCAGATGGCAAGTAGTTTTCTTGGTCAAGTAGAAGGTGAAATACAAAAGTAAAACAGAGCCCTCCTTCAAGCAGTCACTTTGACTAGAAAAAAAAAAATGAACTTATGAACTTAAAAATAAAACTATGAATTACTGTTCTTTTCCCCTGTTTGCACACTTAACTATTTTTTGGTTTCCTCCTGACATGGAAATTTCTATTATGCTTGCAGCCTTACCAGAAAAACTAAAAGCAGGAAATTCTTCTGGATAATGTTCAGAGGAGCTTTGTAAGCAAAGAGGTAAAACTACACAGATATCTTAAGGCTCAGATGCTTCTTGAATTGAACTGAAGTCCCTCTGCCCTCTGACCTGTCCCTTTGGTCATTTGGTCCTTTCCTGTGTTTCATGTGGTTGATCAAGTTGCATAAATTTCATGCAAGCTTCAGGATAATTGAAGTTTCTTCTGCTTTTGTGTTTGCAATTCCTCCCAAAGTAGTGGCGGTACTAGCTCCTGTGCTTGGTGTTTTCTCCCTGCTGTAACATGAGCTGCTTGACAGATTAATGCATGTATTTTCTTATCTGTCAGGTTTTATAGTGTGCTGTGTGCTCTGGGAGTATTTTTATTGCCTATCATTTTCTCCAGAAAATGAGTGATTATCTGTATTTTTTTTTTTACTACTGTAATAGTTCAGGCTGGAATTGACATTACCTGAGACCATCTCTAAATGTAAGTAACATTCCCAGAAGTATCGACTTGTTCTTCTACAATTCTGGGACTTTTTTATGTATTGAATACTTTGGTTCATAAGTAGAGATGTCACTCTTCCAAGCTGAGGAGAAAAAAACAGTGCAGTCCCTCATCCATTTTCCAGACCTGCATTTTCATCCAGGTCTACAAATAGAGCCTTGAGTCTGCCTTGCCCTCTCATATATTGTGACATGTATCTGTTCATCACCCAAAATCATATTTATGCGTCTGCATGAGAAAATTAACTAATTAGTTAGGAGGTCTGGAAGTGTTTAAACACAAAAGGTTGTTTTCTCAAAAGTCAAGAGTCGCAGTGAGCTTCTCCTGATCTTTCTCCAGCTCCTACATATCTATGGTGGGGGGACCAAGGTGGTGGGCGGGCGGGCAGCCACATGCTCGCTGTGCTCCTGCAGTTGGGTGGTGGGTGGTGGGGGACCCGCTCCTGCTCCTGCGGCTCGTCACCGTGCTGCATGCATGGGAGATGATGTCGCACCGATCTGTGCAGTCGACCTCGTGGAGAAGCCGTCAGGAGCTGCGTTTCGATATTGGAGCAGTGCAGCGGTTGGCGAAGAGCCGGTGGCCATGCGGGGCCGGGTCACAGGACCAGACCACGCTTGGTTGGGCCAGGTGGGTGCAGAGAGGGGGTTGGATGGACCCGGGGTCTCCTCGGGCCAACAGGGGGGGCGGGCGGGCGGGCGACCTCGTTTGGGGGGCTGCAGGTGGGCAGCACGAGGGGGGGCTTGCAGTGGCACAGTGGGGGGGGTGAGGTTTGGGGTGGGTAGTGGGTTTCTCTTGGGGTTGGGGGGTTTGGGCTGGGCAGGGGCTGTGGGGGGCACCCAAGCCTTGAGTGGCTGCAAGGATCTCTTACACTTGTGCCCACCCTTGCCCAGGGGTATGCCAGGATCGCTCCTCTTCAGGTATTGTCGAAGTGGGGATGGGATGTGATGGGTTTGGCTTGCCTATGGCTTCTGCCCAGAAATGTGAGTTTTGTTTTCTTGTTGTTTCTTTTTGTTTGGTTGGTTGGTTAGTTTTTTGTTTGGTTTTTGTTTGTTTGTTTGTTTTTGTCCCTGGGTTAAACTGTAGGAAGCTGTGAAGGAAAAGTAGGGAGAGAAGGGCTTGTCCAAATTATTTCAGTATGCCCTTATGAGGTTGTGAGATGTGCTGACGGTGGCATATACCTCCAGTAGGGTGTTCCATGCCAGACAAGTCAAAACTGAAGGGTCAAATGTGTCCATGGGCAGGATGGGTTCACTAGCCTTCCGGCGGTCATCCTAGGAGAAGGACAACTCTAACTTCAAACACGGGCAGATGGAGCTCACTTAACCCTGTAAGGCCATCCATCCAAGAGAAGGATACTCTAATTAAACCTACATCCTGAGGACCTCACTGTCACCATCCAAGCTTGCTAGGCCCTGGCAGATGAATCTCAGGAGTAAAGGGTGGGACCAGTTCTGCACAAGCTGAGCCTCACCTGAAAAAATCCACTGTGCAGGCTCAAGGGTTATACCCACACTTGTAAAGTCCTGCAGCGACAGGCGAGGGATGAAATGGCAGGTGATAAGCGGCACTGGAAGCCGCGGTCCTAACCCTGCATGCAGGTGGTTCAGGACATTGGTCGCCTGAGTCTGACTCTGGAGATGACAGACTCACTCAGCAGCATCCTGAATGACCAAGCAGCCTTTTTCAAGGAGAGCACTGCTTGCTCCACACCGAGAGGGGCCTAGAAAAGGTGGCCTAACCAAAGCTCATCTCCAGTCTCCACCTGGTTGGTTAACCATGGCCAACGAGCATCTTCTGTGGAGGTCAAATAAAGTTTAAGAGTCAAAGGCACACACCTGCCTTCAAAGGTGTATTCAAATTAACACTCGCATGCTGGAACATCAGAACCATGCTTGATACTGCAAGTTTCCAAAGTTTTTGAAGCTCATTCCACAGATCCCTCTCCCGAAGTGCTTTGGCAACTTATTAAAAATAGCATTCTGCAGTCCTGTGAAGAATCCTTAGGGTTCTCCTTCAAGAAAAACAAGGACTGGTTTGATGAAAACAGTCATGAGATCCAGGAATTGTTGAGAAAGAAGAGAACTGCTCACCAAATCCACCTTGCTCAGCCGTCTTGTCACGTAAGAAAAGCAGCCTTTCGACTCGCATGCAGCAAGCTACAACAGAAACTTCGTGACATCCAGAACAAGTGGTGGACCAATCTAGCAGAAAAAATCCAATTATGCTCAGATTTGAGTGACTGCAGGGGATTCTACGAGACTCTGAAAACAGCCTATGGTCCTACACACCAGGTTCAAAACCCTTTACTCAGTGCAGATGGTCAAATGCTTCTCACAGATAAAGTTTCCATTTTGAATTGATGGTCTGAACACTTTCAGACTCTCTTCAGTACTAGCCGTGTAGTTCAAGACTCAGCAATGCAGTACATTTCACAACAACTGGTGAAAACTGAACTGGATATTGCTTCCACTATGGGAGAAATGTCGCGGTCGAGGCGAGTAGCGACACAGCTTCAGGATACCAGCTCTTTATTACAACAGTGCAGCTACTTTTATACTGTTCTAGGTAGCACATGTACACGCACCATTTGTTTACTACTAACAAAACAACCCATGATTGGACACACAGCCACACATGTCTGAACACAATAGGTCAGCATTCTTGACAGGAAACCCGTTCTGTGTTACAGTCCTTACTGTCCGTGGTTGACCCTCTGCCAGGTGCAGAAGTTCCATCTTCGATATCTCAGCTTACAGAGAGCCCAGAACCAGCTGGGTTCCCCCACAAGAGAAACTCTTAAAGCAATACAGCAGGTGAAAATTGGCAAGGCAGCTAGGGTTGATGGAATGCCACCTGCAATCTGGAAACATGGTGGCCAAGTACTCCATGTTAAGTTTCATGAATTTGTGGTGCGCTGTTGGGAATGAGGTGAACTGCCTTCAGACCTTCGTGACGCTGTCATCGTCACCTTGTACAAGAAGAAAGGAGATAAATCAGACTGCTCAGATTACTGACGTATTACTCTGCTCTCCATTGCTGGTAAAATCCTTGCAAGAACTCTTTTGAACAGATTAATACCCACCATAGCAGAAGAACTTTCTACCTGAAAGCCAGTGTGGTTTCTGAGCCAACAGAGGTACCACAGACATGGTATTTGTTCTCAGACAACTGCAAGAGAAGTGTCGGGAACAGAACAAAGGACTCTATGTAACCCTTGCTGATCTCACCAAGGCTTTCGATACTGTGAGCAGAAAAGGTCTGTGGCAGATTTTGGAACGTTTAGGATGTCCTCCCAAGTTCCTCAAAATGATCACCTCGCTTCATGAGGAGCAGCGCGGTCAAGTCAGATATGGCGATGCACTTTCTGAGCCCTTTCCAATCACCAATGGTGTGAAGCAAGGCTGCATTCTTGCACCAACTTTATTCACAATCTTCTTCAGCATGATGCTCCAAAGGACCACGGCAGACCTCAATGATGAAAACGGTATTTACATCCCATATCTTACCGATGGGAGCCTTTTCAACCTAAGGCGACTGAAGGCCCACACTAAGACCTTAAATCATCTTGTCCAAGAGCTGCTTTACGCTGATGATACCGCCCTCGTCGCCCACATAGAAGTAGCTCTGTAGTGTTTAACATCCTGCTTTGCAGAGGCTGCTGAGCTTTTTGGACTGGAAGAAAATAGAAGTTTTATATCAACCTGCACCTCAGGAAGTCTCCTATCATCCCCATATCACCATTGGTGAAACAGAGCTCAAATCAGTCCAGCAGTTTAATTACCTGGGAAGCATCATCTCCTTGGACTATAAGAGTGATGCAGAAATAGACAATAGGTTAGCAAAGGCATACAGAGCTTTTGGTAAACTCCATAAAAGAGTGTGGCAAAACAAACACCTGAAGAGAAGTACAAAGATCTGCATTTACAGAGCCATTGTACTGTCTACTCTTTTATATAGATCTGAATCATGGGTCATTTACCGCCACCACTTGCATCTCTTAGAATGCTTCCATCAGCGCTGCCTCCGTACAATCCTAAACATCCACTGGATGGATTATGTGACCAACACGTCTGTCCTTGAACAGGCAGCAGTCACGAGCATTGAGGCCATGCTGCTGAGAACTCAGCTGCGCTGGGCAGGGCACGTCTCCAGGATGCAGGACCATCGCCTCCCTAAGATCGTGCTTTATGGGGAACTTGCCACTGGCTGCTGCAAGAGAGGAGCCCCGAAGAGGAGATACAAGGACTGCCTGAAACAATCCCTCAGCCTTGGCCATATTGATCACCACCATTGGTCTACTCTGGCCTCCAATTGGGACGCCTGGAGACACACCATCTATAACGCTGCTGCTGCTTTTGAGAACACACGCAGGGTCACTCTCGAGGAGAAAAGACAACGCAGAAAGAATCGCGTCTTGTCGATATCACCTGGGGAGTCTTTCTGCTGTACCTTCTGCAACCGGACTTGTCTATCTCGCATTGGCCTTTTTAGCCATCAGTGTGCTTGTAGCAAGCGTGGGTAGATTCCTTCTCAAATATTTGTTCATGACGAAGCCTTGTCATGACATATCTACAGTTTAAAGCTTTGTGGCAGCTCATCTTCTCCAAGGCTTTCTGGAAGAGGGTCCTGGACTTAATCAGATAGAAAGATGTTCTGCTGGAGGGGAAAGAGAAGATATGTGACATAAGGAGAACCAGGTTTGGAAGAGGATTCAATGCCCTAGAGGAACATTAGCTGTTTAATCTACTTCCTTACAGAATGCCTGACTCCTTAAGGATTGTCAGAGTTTCATCAGTCCCCAACCATCTGGTGTGATTTACATCCATCTTATTCCTCCCATTTCCAGTTCCACAAGGCCAGGAGCTGGCTTGCATCACATTTTAGGCTGAGATGTGGATGATAATTGTATCTAGGAGAGGAAACTCTTCAACATAGTTCCTGATTCTTCAGGCTCTTATGAGATGGATATATACTGAGATTTGGGGATGACAGGTCATGGAACAAGCACAAGGAGAAATACTTGCTTCCAGAGACCACCTGTTGCGTTTATTACAGAGCTGAAAATTGATGAGGAACATCCTGTGAAATTGAAGAGAGGTTTCAAGGTGCTGCGTTGACTTAGTGTCTCAGAGAATAATGATCTGTGCAAGAATTGCAGATGGATGGTACAGTTTAGAAATGAGAAGGCTGAAGAGGAATATAGTAAAAGCATTAAATTCATAAAACAGCTTCTCCTAATCTGTGGAAGGGCCATTAATTGTTCTTTGCTAAGGAGAGCTAGGACAGTCTCACAAGGAAGAAGAAAAGGATTCACTTTGGCAATAAAGTAGCCAAAGGCAGTGCAGAACAATTCTGACTTCACAGAAAAAAGCAGTGAATGTGCTGAAAGCTCTTCAGCACCCCATTGCTTTTCTGCTTATGATCTGGCAAGTTGTCAAATGAAATTTGAAAAACTTTGTAGGAAAAAACCTGAAAACAGTCTGTACCTCAAGTGTTCACGTGGCCATGCTCCCCATCTACTATGTTTTGTAGGACTGCAGAAGACCCTGGAGTTCAAAGGAAGGTAGCTTATTGTCTAGCACCTGGGAAAATGAGATTTACAAGAGTGGATGCTCAACCTGCCCTTCAGGGAGTCAGTTACTGAAGTCAGATCATTGTGTAAGGGTAGCATATGGAGGCCCACATCTTGGCCAGTGTGAGGGTTACACTGACTTCAGTACTAATGAAATCAAATGGAAAGAAAAGCAAGCAAGTGACCAGGAGAAAAGCATAGCGTTGAGGAGGGGAAAAAAGGGAAGGAACTGAAGACATAAGAAAACCCAGAAACTCAAGTAGACTGTATACTGGGTTTGGCTTGGACTTTTGAAGGTTGTACATGCTTCATTCTTAGAGATTTTTTCCCCCCCTTACTCCTCTCTCAGCCATTATTAGTTATTTGTGCTGCTAAAATCTACTGTACAAAGAGCTGGTTCAGAGCTCACACCTGCAGTGTTCCTAGGGTCTTAATCTTTGGGACAGAAATACATACATCAAATTTAATTCCCCTCCTCAAAACTGACACTATCCAGACCACTAGGCTTTAAATATGGCCTTGTGGTCTTTTTATGATTGAAAAATGAAAATAAAATGGCTTCATTCTCATTTCTCCCCCCTTCAAAAAAAAAAAAAAAAAGCAGCATATTTTTGTATCCGTATCTACAGATGTCCCTTTCTATATAGACACTCTATCATATATTTAACTAGACACTTAAGTAACACCCAGATATTCAAGCTTGAATAGACAAGAAATGGGAAATGCCAAGATAAAGAGACAAGTGTTGCTTTCATATTTCTAGACATATTTCTAGGCTAAAAACAATACCACAATGTTGGTCTTTTAACAAAAACATGAAGTTGTTTGCAGTGCTTTCCACTCATGGAAACCCTCTGTCAGAGTTTGGGAAAAGCTTTCATCTGAACAGAAAAAAATTGAGATTTTGCTGGCAGAAAATCTGGAAAATCCATCCTCTGCATTTCTTATGCTGCTTCCAACTTCTACAAAAAGGTAGACCTCTGCTTCTCCATTTTTTTGTCAAGGGATGTGAGAAGGACAGTGGCACAGGACAGAGAAAACTGAATCAAGAATTTAACACAGCAACAACTCCAGGCATTTGGGGAACAATCAGCCCATTTAGAAAAAAAGAATCACATAAAAGTGCACTGGATAACAACATTGGAAAATAAATTACAAAGGAGAAGCTGATACTGTAAACAAAGCCAAGTACCCAATTAGAGCTACTCAAGGCTTTTATTATGAGAAAATCAGTTAATCCAACAAAATCCTTGTTCATTTCTTTTAAAAAAAAGCACAAAAAATTCTGTGCAAGAGAAGCAAACCCCACAGAGGAGTTATGTTTTACCTCCAGTGAAATTTAGCAAGAGGATAAAGAGCAAGATTCATATTTTCTGGAGAGCTTTTGTTGGGAAAAAAATATCTGGGCATCAAATCTTAACATCAAACCTAAGGAATAGCAGGGATGGAACACTCATGCTTTGAAAACAAAGCCTGCACATTTCTTTTTATAGGCTATCTAATCAGCTTTGCTCTGCCCCCGTGGCTGCACCACTACTCTTCAGTATTGTGTCCCAAAAGGCCACTGAAACATCTGAAAAGCACCTTTATAATTTTGCAGCCAGAGAAATAGCAACGTGTCTGCCGCAGAAACCTCACTGCTGGGCCTTCTTCATGCAAGATAGGCAAGTTCCTGGGATGAAAGCAACAAACATCCTTGACTATGACATAGGTGTTTTATAAGTAGGCTACCTGGGTGGTTCTGCAGAGGAGAACAGTGCAGTAAGACCTGTCAGTACACACAATTTAGGATGTGGGGAGATGGCAGTGCATGCTGAATGGGTACTGGAGTCTGGTACTTACAATGCCTGACTCCAAGCAGGACAGACATATTCATCTTCTGTTAGGAAGTGTTATCCTAAACAGAGTGAGCTGCATCAAAGTCATCAGTCAGGAGAGATGGGCTAATGCTGACAGGGCTGCAAGTGAGGCTGCTGTGCAACCTGGCCATGGATGAGGTGCTGTGGTGAGAGAGGCAGCCAGGGACCTCACCCTATTTCCCATTTCAGCACAAGGGAAAAGCCTGGGGAGCATCAGAGGTGCACTGCAGTACTGTTCCAAACATATGGTTGGTCCCAAATGCATTGTGGGATACCAGAAACCTCCAGAGACTGAAGTGTCTTTGCCACCAGTCCCACTGTCCAGAGGTGGAACCCAGCAGCTCTCCAGATCACCTGTCTCACTTAGAGGTGAGCCATGTTATTGGATGCAAAGGAAGAGGGGTTTGGAATTGCATGGGGCTTCTGGGATGCTTAGTGGGGAACCAAAGGGAAGAAAAAATGGAAGATTTTACCTTGGTTGGGAAATCTCTAAGAACTACATGGTCCCTGCTGAACTTGCTTGAGTTGTCTGAAGTCCTATTTCTTAGGCTGACAAAGGGACAGGTTAAAAAAGTAGACAGTTTTTAGAGATAGTTGAGGTGCTTCTTCTCACTCTGTAGACTCAAGATACAAGATAATCAGGAGGGTGTTGGATTAGTCATGATTTGCATTTTATGGAAAGTTAAGCAATGCAGCTTTGACTCATAGTCAGTGATAATTGAGGTAAAAATTTGTAGGGACTCTGAATTTCAATTTGAGAATTAAAAAAAATAAAAAAGGAATTATTAAGCATAAATGCACTGTGGCTTACTGGAGGACAGCACAATTTCTGACATTTCTTGTAATTTGGATAATGAGAAGGACATTTATACTCACAGCAGGAACACTATCATAGTGTAAATTTCCTTGATGATCTGTCTGAAAAGCAGCAGGTGACTAAGGAAAAGAAAACTTATTAGTTTTATTATTATTTAGTTTTATTACTACTGGTTGAGAACTTCTGGATAGTGTGCTTGCTGACGGCAAACTTATTGTTCATCAAAACTGAAATTTGGTGTGAACATTTTAGTGGCTCTTTCTCAAGGATGAATATGCCCTGCACATCCCAGACCAGCTGAGACCACAGAAGCTTTCAATCCCCTGCCAGAGTTCACTGGCATCTGCATTGTCAGGTTGTAATTCTGCCGCTGGCAACACAGAGCTGTTGCTTTCCTGAAGGCCTCAGAGAAATTACAGCAAATGCTTTGCCTTCTTCAACATCAGCTCACTGTCCTGATGACCAAAAATGACCCTAAAGCCAGTTCTTTTTAAGATTTGCCAGTCTAGAGAGAAGCAGAGTTGAAAAAAAGGAGAAGTAAAAACTCCAAATAGGACAATAGAGAAAAGCAGTAGTGAAAAAACAGCCAAAGAGGTTTCCTGGTCTCTGCTGATAAAGAGCAGACATCCTGATAAATGGATAGGATGATCCTTTGTCCATTGTGTGTTTCATCTGCAGGTTGTCTCTGACGTATTACTCACCATTAAATACCTGCCACCTGTGCTTGAAGGGACCTTGGTATTCCAAAAGGTACAAGAACATCCTGCTGAGGTAATCTTCTAGGCTATTTAGGCAGCTCTCTTGCTGAACTGTGTCCCTGAGGACATTCTGATGTGGAATTGTCTGAACTGTGAGCCACTGTACGATATATACAGCTGTCTGAATTGGATACCTCTTGTGGAGGAAGATGATGAGCTGCTGCTGGAAAAGATGGGGTTTTTTTGAGGTCCCAGCACCTTGAATCCTCTTTACTGTCTATACGCAAGTACTGTCCTAGCAGCTGTTGAGGGCTGTTGGGCCTTAAAAGCCTTGTGTGCTCTTGGGAAACCGAACAAGAAAACACCTCTAAAAAGCTCTTGGGGACAGTTCTAAGCCTTTGTCTGAGCAGCGGATTGAGTGTCAGTTTGGTACATTACTATCACTTCTTTCACACATATGGAAGAAAAATATGTGTCCCATGGCTGAAGGAAGGGACATGTGTAATATGTGACCTCTGTAGAAGATCTGCTATACTGATAAATAAATGTTACCTCTTCAGAGATGGCTGAACAGCCCCATATCACTCTCAGGGAGGCCACATAAATGCAATATATGACTTTCCTTTGACCTTACCAATGTTTAACTTGGTCTCCTCCACCTTATTACTTTGGTTTGATTAATTTATAGATAAGGTTCTTCATTTTCACAAAGTTTCGCTTGCAATGATTTTCAGTAACAGGGTGAAACTTCCTTCCCTGTGTAGCCTATGTATCCATCAAAAGAATCTGCTGCCCTTTACAGGCCTGAAGTCCTTTGAAAATCTGTCTTATGCTAAACTTTTTTCTTGAATACTGAGCATTTTCTCCTAAACTTTCTCCCAGATCTCCCTTGCTTGCAGTCATCTGTGAAGGACTCCTGAATAATTCAGCAGAGCAAAGTGGCTGTCAGTACCCTTTGCTCAGCACTGTCCAAAGTTGAGCCGTGCAGTACCAGAGGCTCCATCACATCCTCACCTGCCCTTCTGGGACACATGGAACTCCTAGAACGTTTTTTCCTCCACAGAAAGACATCCAAATTTTATTAATTGTATCTATGTTCTGTATCAAGCAAGCAGTTAACTCCCAATAATTTTGGGCAGCAGCTACCTTCCCACACTTGTCAAGGTGATGCCAGAGCTTGCAGTCAGCAGAGGCAACCCTGTGTATTGATATTAGATAATACATCCTCATAGATGCATATGCATACTGGGTTGATGAATAAGTTTCCCTCTAAAATTCACTTTTCTCATTCAAAAAAGGCGCAGAAGACATGCCCTTTTTATAGAGAATTGCAAATTACCTGTGGGTACCATTAATTTAACAGTGGGTGTTGCATACAACAGTTCTGGGTCTGTTTTAGCGTCAGCCTTGCATAGTCACTGGGGTAAGGTGAAGGTTGGACAGAGAAGGGCGACCAGTCTGCCATGTGGGGCTCTGCAAAATATCTTCTTTCAAAAACATTTCCAGAAAAAAGCCCTTTGCTGACAACCCAAAATGACTGACTCCAGTTTCCCCAGTGCACATCTTTCCTTGAGCATAGGCAGATTTCAACATGACGATGCTGGAAGCTCTAATAGGGTTTTATGTGCAAGCCCTGTACTGTGCAGAGAAGTTGTGGATGGCTGCAAGAGTCCCCTGGGAAATATACCTTCATTGTGAAACAACCCATGGGGAAAAAGAACCCCAGCCTGCTGTAACAAGCACAAGGCACTTCTTCCAACAGAGTCCTTCATGTGAACCCTGCCCCTGGAATCTTGCCCTGCTACTGGTCCTTGCTCACTCATTTGGAGGACAGCAGGTGATAACGGCACACATACACACATATAGATGTATATTCATATACAGAAATAATGTAGCAGCTGTTGCTTATCAGTACAGGGAGAGATTTATGCATTACAAACAATTCCCTAAAAGAAATCTAGATCTACTAAATCTTATCCTTCCTGTAAGAAGGAAAAAATGCTTTGCAGGACAGGAACGCAAATTCCCACATATATCTCTCCTGAATCCATGATCTGTACTCTGATTTTTGATTTGTTGGTCATTGTCTTTAGTTTAACAAGATAACAACTTTGAAATTAAGAGGCTTCAAGTGAAAGTGTGGAAAAGGAAAAGAACAGCTTTTTATTAACGAACCCGAATAAACAACAACGGTGCAACCAAAACTTTCAAAAGAAACAAAATAAAGCCCTAATTCTGCAGGTGGGGGGAAAATCCCCCCGGCAAAGCAGGGGGGCTGAGGGTGAACTGTCCTTGGCAGCTCAGCATCTGCTCGCAGCCACATGAGCGACCACCGGTGAAAGGGTCCTTGTTCCCACAGGTGCAGTCCCAGGTCAGGCAGCTCTGATAACGCAGCCCCTGAGGGCAGATTATCTCACTCCGAGATGGGTCGGTCTCTCTCTCTCTCAGTCGCTCTCCACACAGTGTCCCACAGGGAAGGGGAAAAAAAACCCCTTCCCCTCAGGTAAAAGGAGGAGGAGGCCGGAAACCAAAAGCAGCTCCCGCTCTGTTGGTCAGTGGACAAAACAAATCCTCCGGACAAAGGGGCTTCTGAGTGGTGGCCCTGGCCCATTTTTTAAAGAGACTCCCTCCATCTCCACTCGCTGGTACCCCCCCTGGTACCTCCTCCACCCTGGAAGGAACAGATAGGAGAGAGGGGTTGGTTACTGACACTGGGAAAAAATTCCAACATCTCTTTTCAAACCTATAACACTCAGCTCTAAAACCATGAATTTTACTATGCTGCAACTCAGACTTCTGGTTTTTCTTTCTGCCCTGAAATTCATGATGCCTGGCTAATGTGCTTAAGCATGGCTGTCAGGACAGTAGCTGTAGTGCAAAAGAGACAAAAAGCTTCAGTTTGCTTCTGGAACAGACTTTCCTGCCTATGGTAACAGAAAGAGATGCTTTGGTTCATAGAAAATGAGCCTTTCCAAATTAATTTTACTGGGCATGCAATGGCATCTTCCTGTCACTGTAAAATAAATTCCTTTTGAAAAAAATCCTGTTTGATAAACAGCTCTCAAAGTGATTTTGTCAGGTCAGAATTTAAAAAAGAAATCTCCTGCCTGCAGCAGGTCAAAGTCAGCGAAAAACAGGGGTGGATTCTCTCAGCTAGAGGCAGCTGGGATTTTTCCATCCTGGGTGCCCTTTCTTAACAGTGTGGAATGCTCCCAAAGCCAGCCACTCTGAGCATGCTTCATACTCAGCTGCTGCTCCAGTTAACTGAGCAGGAGGCAAGGAAAACCTGTGTTGTGAGTGAATCCTTAGAGCTGGGTCTTCGCACTAGCTAAGCAGGGCCCCTGGAAGAGCCACATCCTTGGACTCAGAGCAGATACACTTTGCAAAGACACGCTCCAGGTTCACTAAACTGGGCCAAGCCTATCTGCTCCATAGGGCACAGATATCCCCTCTGCATTAAGCAGGCCTGAGTGAAATGACTTGCTCTGTTTGATACAGGATGACAGGCCCCTGCAAGCCAGGGCAGGACCTTTGGGCTGTCAGCTGAGGAGTCCCAGATCTGGCAACAGGTCAGGCACCTCCCTGAGGACCAGGAGCCGCTCAACTTAGTGCAAAGAACCATGAATTCTTTCTGTGCGTGTGGGTGATGCAGCCTGGCCAAGTAGGGATAACATTTGCCTACCTGTAGTGTACAGTGTTGCATAGATATGAACAGTGCCTGTGAAGCTCGAGTTGGCAAGCAGGCTTAAACTTTCCTGCCACTCCATTAGGGGTTTTTCTTTTGGAATCTTGATGTATTTTTTATTCTGATATCCCACATCAAGTGTCTGTGTAAGTGTTGCTCCTGAGTGGCGGGTGCAGAATACGGGCCAAGTCCAGATTTGCCACTGGACACTATGGCATCCTTGCTACCCATTCCTTGTCTCACAGCCTGCTGAGAGCTTCCTAGGCTCTGATCTTCCTGCACACATCCCAGATATGTTAGCTGCTATTGCAATTTTATTCTCAGCCTGCTCAGCCTATAAAATAGTAGAAATACACCTTTCCAGTGCACCTTGGAATAAGCAGATATTTGTTTGTTTGTTTGTTTGTTTGTTTGTTTATTTATTTATTGGTCTTTATGGATATATCTGTGCAAGTTCAGCAGGGTCAGGAGACTGTTGCAACTTGAGGGTCATAAGGACAGCCTATTTGTCTACTCCTATGATTTCTAGAGGAAGAAGACACCAACACGATCAAGGTGTTTCTGTCCTAGCAAAGGGCTCCTTCCCAGTGCCACAGTCTGGATAAGTGAAGCTCTCTAGGTTTTGAATTGGAACATGCTGAAAGCTTGTCTGCCTCAAACCTCCTCCTACCTCCACTCTCTTGGTTCCACAGAGATCAGGTTGTTGGCTATGCAATGTTTGACAACCCTGGGCCATTAATCAAGCTATTATTTCCCTCCATTTTCCATTAATCACATGAAATGTATCTTCCCAAAGTATTGTTTGCTACTAGCTCATCTGTAACATATACTCCATTTCCCTTTAGAATGAAGGCCCATTCCCACTCTGTGGCATTGCTGAAGGGTTTTCTAAAGCAGATGGTACTACCCCCATCTTTTTCCAGGCCCCTTGCAAACTCTCACCTCATCCTACAGTCTGTCTGTACCTGTCTCTTCTAGCCTTGTTCAAGTGGTGGGCACTGTCTTACTGTTTCTGCAGCCAATAAAACCTTAGGGTGGGAGTTGTGAACCCACAGGTATCCTTACACAGAGCTCTACAAGTCTTATTTGCCCCAGATCTCTTTGTTTCCAGTATTTGCCTTTTCATTTCCATTCATCCAATGAAAAGCTTCATTTGGCTGTGCAAGTCTTTCTCTGCTTGGCAAATTAAAGCTGTTTTGTCAAAGATTATTTCTGGGTCTTGTAGCTCTCTGTCTTTTGCTCTCAAGCCCCTTTGTTCCATTCCCATTGACATTAACCATCCTGTTCCATTTTTATATGTACTACTCAAGTTTATGTGCTGTTGCTATTCCTCTCTGCCTACATGTGATGAAGAGTCTCCAAACCAATTTCAGAAATCAAGATCAATTGTCATCTCTCTGAATAATGGTCAGTGATACCTCCCGGCTACTTACAGAGGGCAACTGAGCCAACCATGAGAAACAAATTTCAGGGATAGGAACAGAAGGAAAGAGAGAAAGGAGGGAAGAAATGAATGACTGGAATGGGGGAGAGAGAGGGAAAGAGTCTGCAATCCCGCAGTGAGACAGAGAGTCAGAGTCTATGAAAACTGAATGAATTATTGATGAAACAATAAAACTTTTAAGGGATTTCTATGCTAAATAATAACTAAGTTAACTCTTATTAAATGGCAAACCCTCTGCTTATGCTACTCAGCACCAGGTCATGATAAAAGCAGCTCTGTTTTCTTCTACTCCACACTGTGCTAAAAGCTGTCAGGATTTGTCCCCAGAACTCACACACAGAAAAAGGAGCTCTCAGTTTTCCTTCATGCTTCTTCTGTTATCTGTACATTAATCTCAGAAGACAAGAGAGATGTTGCCCTGATGTGAAAAGTCCTAGCCACATGGCTACATGAAGTTCAAAAAGGCAACGGTTGAGAGACTTTAGTTTGCATAAAGAAAAATTAGTTCTGCTCTCACTTTTAAAAGTGGGGCTGTAGAAGCTTACAGATGTGGGAAGCATCCGGCAATAAGCCTGCTCAACTCACAGATGAAAACACAAGAAATGAACATTTTTTTAATCTTGGGGTGGGTAGCTAGATATTGCAGTGACCTTAGGAAAGGCAGACGTCTGCATCACTTGAAATCTTGGATCTGAACTGTTCTGAAGTGACATGCTTCAATTCAGCAAGAAGTTGTCACATTCAATCATATAGCCTTTAGATGGAAAGGAAAAAACCTTTGCTGTTCTTTGATTAGCCTGGAAGGTTATCGCAGCCCCATGTTATTTTACTTTGTCTGTGAGCAACATGGCTATGAGGTTAATACGTTGAAGATATTCTACAATGAATAAGCCTTCAGAGTCTTAGGAAGTGGTTGTTGGAGAGAGAAAATAAATTTTTATAGGGAAAGCAAATATGTTCTATCAAACTATCTAGTGTTCCCAGAAGAAACAGACCCAGTTTCATGTGTACAGACCCTTCTTCAGAACAGAAAAGCAGCAACTTTGAAGAAAAGCTCAGGTTGCAGGTTGGTCATGTCTGCTCTGAGGGTATAGTGTGTGACATTTCCTCTGGTGCTCACAGTGCTTCTTTCAAGCAAGGAGTTTCCCAAGAGTACTTGTACAGAAAAAAACAAGGGAATAGTAATTTGCAAAGTAGGAAAGAAGTGCATTAGTTAGGACAGGCTAAAAGCTGGTACACACTGGCTTGGCTATCAAGGAAACGAGGAAGAGCTTCTTTACTGAGTGGGTGACAAGACTCTGGAGCAGATTTTCCAGAGATGTTGTGGAGTCTCCTTCACTGGAGATATTCATGAACCGCCTGGACACAATCCTGTGCCCTGTGCTGCAGGATGACCCTGCTGGAGCAGGGAGGCTAGACCAGTTGACCTGCTGTGGTCCCTTCCAACCTGACCCATTCTGTGATTTGGTGATTCTGTGAAATAAACTTTCAGTTAAACAGGATACTGATCAGTGCTTAGATGATTTGAGAGAAGTGGTGTGTGGTGGGTTGACCTTGGCTGGCTGCCAGATGTCCACCAAGCCACTCTATCACTCCCCTCTTCAGCAGGATAGAGGAAAAATATAGGACAGGTATGACATGGATCAAGATAAGGAGAGATAATTTATCAAGAATTGTCAAAGGCAAAACAGACCCAACTTGGGAAACGCTGATTTAACTTATTTCCAATTAAGCAGAGTAAGATAATGAGAAATAACAAATTTAAACACATCTCCCCACCCCTCCCTTCTTCCTGGACTCATCTTCACTCCCAACTTCTCACCTTCTGCCCGTGAGCAGTGGGATGGGGAATGGGAGTTGTGGCCTCTTCATATAACACTTTGTTGCTTCCTCCTCCTCCCACTTTTCCCCTGCTCCAGCATGACATCCACTGCTCCAGTCTGTATTCCGTTGGATACATCCTTTGCAACCTTCTCTAATGTGGGTCCTTCCCATGGACTGCAGTTCCTCATTAACTGCTCCAGCATGAGTCATTTCCATGGGGTGCAGTCCTTCAGAAACAGGCTCCTGCGATGTGGGTTCCTAGTGGAGTCACAGGTCCTGCCAAAAGTCTGCTCCAGCATGGGCTTCCTGTGGGGTTGCAGCCTCGTTCAGGGCACATCTGCCCACTCCATCACGGCATACACCATAGGCTGCAGGTGGATATCTGCTGCACCATGGAAAAAGGCACAGCTGTTCACAGAGCTACAGACTCACAGAGATGCTGGTCAGAGGGGACCTGCTTGGAGCTGAATTCTCACCAAGTGCTATGGTTTTGCTTATGTGAGTTCTGAAACACTCAGCCCCATCTCACCAGTGTCTGGGGATGCACCACCATCCTGGCAAAAATTTTTCCAATGCCCTACACAAACATCCCAAACTGCAGCTGTGGCTGTTGCCTTTGTTCCATCACCTGCACCTGCCAAGGACGATTTGGCTTTGTTATCTTGGTACTTGCCACCCAAACCATAGGCTGGGAATTTGATGTCCCGTTGGTTTCTGATTTTCCAAATAATTCCTGTCCATTGCCCTCCAATGCTCCTTTTATTTCATACATTCTAGGCCTGGATCATTTTGGTAGGGAGCAAATGGACCAGCAGTCTGGGCTCTGGTGGGATTGCGGAGATGTCATATATCCAATACCACTTTTGCAAACCTGAGTTTACAGGTTCAGGAAATTTCCAAGGTTTACTGCAGATATGGAGCAGCCCTTCAGTCCACATGTGCACCAGGAGAGTCACTGAGCTGTGGGAAACAGTGTTCCTTGCTGTGAGTTTGGATAAAAAAGCCTGGGCATAATGGAACTGGTTCTTCTAGATTTGGGGATCACAGAAATGGAAGCTGTGCAAGTGGCATCTGGTTTTATAATAAAGGCATCTGGGGTTTAAATTTTACTCTTCAAGAGTGGAATTATTTTGCTTTCTGATGTTTGTCAAGCAACTGACTAGCACTGTTGGGTATCATGATCTCACAATAATCCTGAAATGAGGGCAGCATTTTTTCTGAAGTGGTGAGTCTGCCATACCTCTAATTTCTTCTGTATATACCCTAGAGTAGAAGTCAGCAGCTACAGACAGAGCTGTTTGCCTGCATCTTCTCAACTGTTTTTGAAAGGATAACTACGTTAGCCAACCTTGAGTTTAAGTCAGCAACAAAGCTTTCATTTCCTGGAACAAGAATGTGTAGAAAAGATCAACTGCTCCTGAAATCCATGGGCTCCTAATCCTTTTAACACCTCATAATCAGAGTGCACAGGACGCAGTAGGAGAATCTAGTAGAAAAAATTAGCAAGAAACAATAATAAAATTTTAAAAGTGGAGCTCTGGTAAGCTCCTTAGAGAAGCACATTTAAATCTTCTTTTTGAAGTTGTACATTCAGAGATTTATACACTATTACAAAACTAATCAGGGTTCTGAAATATTTAATATCACCTTTTTTCATTACTTATGGTTGCATAGCTTTTCACGTGTTACAT
Organism: Empidonax traillii; assembly: GCF_003031625.1. NCBI lineage: Eukaryota > Metazoa > Chordata > Aves > Passeriformes > Tyrannidae > Empidonax > Empidonax traillii. The sequence goes on from NW_020955449.1 coordinate 620,609, forward strand.
TCTGTTATTTTCCTTTATCAAGAACTTTACATCTTTTTTGTTTATTTTATGCAGCACTTTTCTTTCCCTCTTGAGCATTTCAAATTTATTCCATGCTTTATTCACTGACTAGTTAACTTACTGTCTTTGAGAATCCACTGCATAAAAAAAAAAGCCTTTATTCCTTTAACGGTGAGAGTCCAGATGTTTCCAGCTAAACTGAAGCTGTATTTTGCATGAATCTATAAAATCAGGGTATTAAAAGACTCTAATCCCCTCCCCCCAAAGGAATTGTATTAGTGTCACAACAATGTAACTAGATTTGGATTCTATCTCATCATCTTCACTCAAGTTTTAAGTTCTCAGTCAGATCAGTGGGTCTGGAAAGTATTAGTGATTTAGGCATTTGAACTGGGATTTAAGATCAGCTGAAAGAGGTTTTGTACACAGCTCTCATTTTGCTCATATTCTGTAGTGCAGGAAAGAGATGTAGGACAGGATTTTCTAGAAATGAGAAACACCTGAAATATTTTCACTGTCCTCCCAACTATCCCATCTCTCTTCTTCATGTTTTGGGTTAAAATACATTGTTTGTGTTCTTTAAGTTGATAGATCCCCATGTTAATGTTGTTATATTCAAGAACAAACAACTTGTCTCCGCCTTTCTGCTTTAAAACTTCTCACACTTTAATACATATGGAAGTTAGAATTTGGAATTTGCTATATCACTCTGGCAATAAGCCCAATATGTACATTAAGACACATTTATACATCAGATTTTCCATCTGCAGCACCAAAATTAAATACTTGCTGTTTCTCAATGATTTCACCCTCATTTCCCCTACTTTCCATCTTTCTTTATGCAAAGCTTTGCCTCCATGAAGATGCTGGTGAGCAAGATATATATCTATCTATATAAAGATATATATATATTTATTAATCTTAGCTAGGGACAATGGCTCAGTTTATACATGTAGCTGTAGAACTGGTGTGTTATGTAATCAGGAGCAAGTTATATACACTCCTGTTTGTGTCCATAGCTGACTCTCAGCTTTAACAGCTTTAACAGGTCAAAAAACTAGAAACCTTACAGAAGGCTCCTAAAATCATTATCTGCTCACATATTTTCAAGTGCCTGCAGCCACACACACATCCCTGTGACTCAGAGTAAGTTATGTTTGCAGCTTCAGATTGGATAACCTTCATTTTCTCCTTTGCACATTCTAAAGTGCAGCAAACGTGTTGCTCCATGAGAGATGACACAGCCTCCAGCTAGAGTTCAGTCAGGTGAGGGGGCAAAGGAATCTCTGGACTGCTCCAATGCAGCCTATCCGTTCTGAAGCCTCACCATGCTTGAGTTTAGCATGGTTTCCTAGGACACAAGGCACACGTGATCATGCTGCCTTGTCAGGCAATTGCAGCTCAGAGGACTTAAGTCCCTTGACTAATCTTACCCAAATTTGACAGTGGTCTCACAGATGTGGAGTACCTTGAAGTTTTGTGGGATGAAATGGACAGGGACAGAGCAGTCTTTACCATGGCACCAGAAAGCCTGCACTGTAAGGCCAGCCAATGTGAGACATCAGGGGAGACACATGCTTCATCTCAAAATGCTGCTAAGCAGGACAAGCATTTTTGGAAGAGAAAAGTCTTGGGGGAGCGTGTAATTTGTGACACATAACTAGGCCCTGTCTTCCCCAAATCAGCTGGTAGTGAGGTAATCTAGACCTAAAAAAGGGCTGTAGCTTCCTAGGGTGGGCTTGTGCCACCTCCAATAGCAAACAGTGGTGGTGATTCCCTGGGAGATGTCTGTGACTGTCAGGTGAGCGACGTAGTTGGGAGCAGACAGCTGGGGCTCAGTTGCCCACCTGGGGATTGGTCACTTCAGGATATGTCCTGATCTCTACTTAGTACGGTCACAGAAAGCTCTTGTGTCCATGAGAATATCGGGTATGTAGCCTTGGAATTTATGAACAAGATCCATGCACTGCCCATCTGCATTGCCTTTGCCTTTTAGACTCTCACCACCCAGGCCCCCTCCTGCTGCACACAAAGCTGATCCTGTTTGTTATGGCTCTACTGGTTCATGCACAGTCCAACAGCACACTGTGGATGCAGTGTTTGTTTTGTTTCTGGGCTTTATTAGGAAGTGGCTTTGTTTTCTTTGGCAGAGAGAGTTTATATTAATGATCTGGTTTGAGTTCTATTCCTTTAATACAGTCAGCTGTCAACAGTATTATGCTACCTCTGTACCCTCGACAGTGTAAAGTGCCTGTTCTGTCCAACAAGGGCCGCTCTTCCTCCGCCAGGTCCAGACCTGATAAATAAAACAAGCCCCTTTGGCTACTCTGGGACAACTGCACAGCCCAGGTGCATGTGGGAACAGTGTGTGTTCACTGCCCACTGTGCTTGACCCCGAATGAGTCAAGTGCCGAATGAGGAGAGAACTGGAGAGAAGTGGAAGAGCTCTGCGTGATGGAAGTGGGGAGTCAGTCAAACTGGTGCCAACACTGGTGGGAGGTTTTGTGAACAACAAAGCTTTCCCTGGCTTCCTTGGTGCTGGATTTTGATCTGGAGGGGGGCACAGTGCAAGAAATCCACCCAGAGCCAGCTGTTAAGGATAATGACAGTGCTGCCCCATTTCAAGGGCATAGCATTTTGGAAATGCCCTTGCTCCTCCCACCAGTGTGAATGTGGAGCATATTACCTAGGTGAAACCATGGACAGGGATGTTGTGGGCAGCACAGGAAAACAGCCTTGGTACAACCACACACCCCTTTGTGCGCAGATTTAACTACCATCCCTGCAGCTGTGCCAAACCAAAATGCCTGTCATTCTGGGGTGTACAGACCAACCACACCAACTAAATAGAGAAAACAGAGATGGACCTCCTCTGGAATTTCTATCAGATTAGGACAAAACCAAGGGCCTTGTGAAAACACTTCAGGCCTTGCTAATTGGCTGTGGGTCTTCCCCTTAGAAATGCCTCCCACTCAGGCAGGGACTTCGCCACGGGGATCCTGGTGTTTTCCTTCATCAGACAGCTTTGTGGCAGGCCTGCAGATGTTTAGAAGGTTTTCTGTACAGCCACTTCCAAGGGATTTATGGACCAGCCCCAACTGCTCATTCTATTGCAGCTTAGATGAAAGGATGGAAAGCAGCAGAGATAATTTTTCTTCCTTCTGTCTCCTGTGGGCTAAGCCATAAACACACACTCAGAGCATACCTATAATTTATCTTTCTTTACAAGCTAAATGTTCCTTGTAGAAACTCATTTAAAAAAAAACAGCTCTGGTTCCCATTCTCCCCCCCCCCCTTTTTTTTAAATTGTGTCTTATTACAGCATAAATGTTCTAACCACTATTCTCACTGTTCTGGTTGATTATGTGACTAAAATACAGTAATACTCGTCTCCTATCATTTTGTCTGGTGCCAGTTAACTGATAAAACAATGATTTAGGGTATGTTTTACTTCTTACATTTTACTACATTCTGTAAAACGTTGAGATGAGTCATTAAAACACTTTTCTATACCATTTTTACTTCTGCTTTTGACTGGGGGCAATGCAGCAAGTCACATGTCTTGCATGAGCTTGGGGGGCATCTCCTTAGACACAGATGATTCATGCAGAATGAAACACATCATCACCTGGACTCTGCAGGACTGATCAGAAGGGAAAATGTGTTTTTACAAGATAATTCTGGGGTGATTTTTGCAAAACACAAGTGCTTTGAAAATGAAAATATTTGGAAACACAACCTCTGTGACTCAATGGTCCTCAAGTCCGGACACTTTCACTCCTTCACTCTGCAGACAAGACTCCAGGATAAGGGGATGTATCCTTCTGTCTGGTGGGTACTCGTGACACCTTGTTTGCTCCAGGTGAGGAGAATGGCCACATGAAATAACTGTGCTGAAATTCCCACAGAGGTTCCTGGCACTGGCAGACTTAGACTGGGGATATTTCAGTAAAAAATAAGCTTCTTCATAGAGCAAAGGGTTAGATAGAAGTGACTTAAACCAAAATGTCAGAGGAAACTCAGGAGTTAAGAGAAGAGGGAGCAGACCAGAACTAATACTGCTATCTCCTCCAGCTTACCACACCAAAAATATCACAGGTTTGACTGACACACAAAACCAGTGCCCTGCTGTACTTTACAGCAATTTTGAACCACTGTCACAAACACAGTGCAGAAATACTACTGACAAGCAGGGTGGGTGAACAGTAAGGGAAAACAAAACTGAAGAAAACTTTGATTTATCAAAATTTTGCTGTCATACAGGAAACCAGCCCATAGGGTTACATGAAACTCCGCCTATGGCCATATCTAGCAAATTTGTCAATGGTACAGTGCTGAAACACCTGCTTAGCTTGAATTCACTGAGTAAACTGAGAGTTTGCTTCATTTTAGTGCTGACGTGGAGTTAAAAGTATAAAGGCCAGAGGGGAAGTCTGTGTGTCCCACTCAATACTGTGAACACTGAGCATTTTAAAAGTGATGGAAGGATGTTATGCCTTTTGCCAGTTTGGGAAGATCATTGAAAACTGTATCAAGAGACAAGTGATGAAAGAGATAATCTTTATTTAGCCAGCTAAAAAAATACATCATACACAACTTCATGGAGAAAATTATTGTTTATTTATTAGAAACTTTTGTGCAATACATCTTCCTTTCTTTCAAGTACTATATAGGACTCAAGTCCTATAAAGGGGAGGTGAAAAAGAATTTCTTCTTTAAGTAAGGTTTCCATATATTTCAGGAGGTTATAAAAGGAGATGTATGGAGACAACTACATGTACAAATACATGTCCACATAAATATTCCTCTGTGTGTCTGTGCATATGGAAACACATTTGCTTTGATCTCTGAAGAGGGTGGAAAAGTGATTTGATGCCTACATATTTTTACTTGTTTGCTGTTAATTCACGTGACAAACTCTGGACTATGGTAGCTGTTCTGGGAAGTGCCACTATGATAACTTATTGTATAACCTCTTGTTCTGGTTCCGAATGGAACAGGGTTAATGTTTGCAGTAGCCAGGAGGGCCATGGCCAGGACTCTGAGGTTATTCTATACCACATCATGTCATGTGCAGGGGATGGGGAAAGGGGCCCCTTCCAGTCAGGTACAGGGAGTTGAGAGGTCGGGATAACGTTGTGTTCTGCATGGTGAGCACTTGCATGTGAATCACTCACCTCTCTTGTACTCTGTTACTAATATTGTTGCTGTTACCAGCTGTTTTCAGTAAATTGTTCTTGTCTCAACACGTGATCTTTACCTCGTGTGCCTTCAATTCTCCTCTCCATCCTGCTGCTGGGGAAGAGGAAGAGGGGGGTGAGCGAGAGGCTCATGGTTTGGGGTGGGAACATGGTTTCAGTGGGAACAATTAATTGGGGAATACCATTCCTAAACCACGACACTTCCCACTTTCATTTCTGAATATTCAGGCATGCAAATCACTGGCTGTATGATCTCTAAGAGCTAAGTTATGAAGTGTGAGATTTTTTTCCCCATGACATGTTGGATGAGGAAATTCCTGACTGAGCTGGAACCAAAGCAAGAGAACTCATTACTGATGATGGTTTTGTTCATGATGGCTAATATCATGCAGGTCCATCTGCAGTTATTTGTAATTCCAGCAGGACTTTTTCATGGTATCCCTGTATTATTCCTATATCTGGGCTCACAAAGCCATGGACTCCTTCCTGCTCACAACAAGTAGCACAACCAAGATCCTGGAGGCAATCTGATAGAAAAATATTTTGGCTTATTATTGGAACAGCAGTTGGAATGAAGAAAGACAAAAGAGGTAATTGGGAAATTGTATCCTCATCTGCAGGCTGGAGATACAGAAAAATGTGCTCTGCTAGCAGTCATTCTCACTGTCTTTGTGACAGCTTCCAAGTTGAAAATGTTATCCACATGATCAATGAGAAAATGTATCCAACAGAGTTAACAAGAACTGAAACTGCCTATTGTCTCAAACATTTTATATTCCAGTAGAATTACATTTCCAGGTTGTATCTGTCCACCTGACCCATATGTCCTCTCTTCCCAGATATAAGCAGCACACCTGATAAATATGTATTCCTCTGAAAAACAACACACATATGAAGTTACTTTAGAAAAGTCCTGTGCTGAGCCTGAATTAAAATATTGCTGATGTGCTGTGTGCACAGCCAGTACGGACTGATGAGCCTGTTTGAGAGTTATGAGACTTCATTTGTAGTTGCTAATGTGAATAAAATGTTGCCCAGTTCTCTGTAGCAGCTTTTCTGCCCCTCTTTCTATCTGCTTGCTATATTTAGGTCACACCATTTTCAGAACCACAGATGCCTGTTACCAAACCTGTGCTGCAGTGGAGTCCTGGAGTGATCAGATGATTGCTAAAAAGAAATCGAGCCTTAGATGTATGATGTCTTAGAAGTATACAATAGCTTAAACATTTCCCCTTAGGACCACTGTGGCAGCTAACCTTCTCCCTTCATTATTCAGCTACAGCCTGGATTGATTGGCAGGTGATCTGTATCCATCCCTGCGGGTATTTGGCAAGCCATGGGAATGCAGTGTAGGTCTGTGAGATTGCGTATGAGGGGCAGATCAGCTGAGCATGTACTGACATTTGCCAGGTTATTCCTCAGAGAGCCAGGGACTGGGTCTGAGAGTCCTGTTGGATGATACTGTGCCAGTGCTGGGGCACCGGGGGGCTTCAGAGTTTGCTCCAGATGAGCAGAGCAGAGCCAGAGCACAGCTCTGCAGGGCAGGCTGCAGAAGAGAAATAGCCAGGGGAAAAAGCTGCCAGCAGGAGGATCTCTCTCTGGGGTTTTGCAGGCTTTGAGTTGATCCAGGGGGAATATCAGTGTTTCCCTTACCTCATTTCCCAAGAAACCTCTAAAAAAGAGGGAAAATGAGAGAGACGGAAGAAATCAAAGGTTTTGACTGGCACCTCCTCCCTCTGTTTCGGACCCTATAAAACAACTGAAGGCCTTGGCACATCTGGACTCTTATATTTTCCATCAAGATAAGTGCATTTCATTTATGTCACACTTTTGAATACGCTTACATGCACAATGAGCTGTGCTGTCTGCCAGGGAAGGAAATGGAATAAAGCAGAGCTGGCCAGGATGGTTGTTCCAAGACCCAGCAAAGCCTGGCTGCGTTTTCAGGTTATTTAATCTCCTCACTGTTTTATATTAAAGAGGTAATGGTCACAGACAAGAACCCCTGAAACCTGTCAGGTAATGATCAACTGGACAGTCTTGTAGGTCTGGCTGTAAACCAAGATATGATTCCCAGGAGAAGAGGCCCCCAAACACCTCCCCCACTCTTTCTGTGGAGCTCCAGTATGCTCCAGCCGTGCTTTTGATAGAGCTGCTGCCAGCTGTCAGTCAAAGGCGAGTTCAGGACATTGCAGGCTGCTCTTGAAAAATGCCCATTGCTTGGGCAGGAGCATGGAAAAAAGTTTTCGTCCCCGTTGTGCCAGCATGGGGAATCCAGAGCTCCTTTGAATGGCTGGGGTCACGTGACAGAAACACTTGACCAAGGCTGTGCTTTGGTTCAGGCTGACTAAGGAGCAATAGATCTCATGCCCTGTGGTGAACCTGGGACCTGGAAAGCTCACAGCTTACATGGAAGGGTGTGGATGTGTAAAATGAAGACATCTCTCTTGTCTATACTATTGACTAGCGGCCAATTACTTCACTCTATAAATATTCCCGTCAGGATGGGCCCAGTCTGAGCTCTCCCTGATACAGCTGGACTGCATGCTAGGTGATTCTCCCTTCAAGCAGGGACATCCCACAAACTTCTTTGCTGCCAGGGAGGACTGGCTGTGCCTTGGGATGGGAAGCTGGGCCTAGTGTGAGGACCTGTAAGCCTGGCAGCCTCCTGAGCTTTGCCATATTTACCTTTAAGCTGCTATTGTTGCCTGTTTTCTGGCACATCGTGCTCTTAGGGTGGATAGCCAGAGGTACCTGACAGAAAGAAACAGGCAGATTTACTGGGATCGCAGGAAAAAAAATCCATCATTTGCAGTTAATTTCGCTGCTGGCATCCTGTGCATTGATTGAATCCTGCTCCATGGTTTCTCCTCACAATGTGTGATTGTGTTTCTCACACCAAGACAGGCACATTATTCATCAAAATGCGATATTAAACTAAATAAATTACTCATAACTTTTTCAAATAAGTGAAGTGAGATTTACCCTCTCCTTTTCCCCTGCATTTACTGCAGTGCTAAGCAAAGGTACCTAGTAGCCTAAAGGGATATTCCAGACATTAATTTTCTAGCTTTGTAGTTACATGTTTCCAGTTTGCAGTGACTCTGAGCTGCTCTTCTAGCGGAATGCAGAAGGGAGCTCAGGCTGGATACAAGCATATTGTGCACAGTAATGGAGTGCAGGATCGAAAGGCTACAGTATTGTTCCCACCATCAAATAACCTGGCCCTGCCTGGAGACGAGCCTGATGCCTTGGACATTGCCCCTCCTTGGGCTGATTTAACACTCACACTTATTTAGAGGCTAGGTTGGCATAGACAATCCTACATCTGCTACTATACAGTCAAATCCTGAGGTCCACAGTTTCAAAAGGACCTTTATATGTCTCTTATAGAACCTTAACCAAGACTACTTCTAAGAGAGTCAGAGCAATGGAGCAATGTGAAGGGTTTCAAGAGTGCAAGGGTGCTCAAGAAACTGAGATGATGAAGGAGTATAAAAGGAAAAGAGAGAAAATACTCTAACTTTGATGAAAATGCCAGGTTTAGAAAATATTTGTCCCCTTTCTCCCAAGGAGATCGGATTTTCTGAAGAATAGGGGACTTTCTGAAGAAATGGGGGAGAAGGTTTATGGAAAAAGCTAGGGCTGTCTTCTAACCTCTCTATTTGTTTTGATCCAGATTAACCCAAGCATACTGCTTCTCAAGCTTTGGTGATGCTCTGGTTTTTCACAGGAAAAAAATCATGCTTGGCTGAGCAGCCCTAACTCCTCACGGAGCTGAAACAGAGACTCTCAAAACATCAGTTTCAAGGCTTATGTTTTTCTGATGTCCCTGTTTACTATATAATAACTGGGGCAGGGGCACTAGCAAGAGCACAGCAGGGATTCTATGTGGTTAACCTTTGCAGGTTTTTTTCCAAAAATGAAGAGATGGGCAGAGTGGAATCACAGAATAGTCAAGTTTGGAAGGGACCTCTGGAGATCACCCAGATTCCAACCCCCCTGCCAAGGCAAACTTGCTCAGGATGCCCTCTATCCCTTCGTTAAGCTTGTTGATAAACAAGCTGAACAAAGGTTGGACCCAGTATTGATCCTTGAGGAATGCTACTGACCACAGGCAACCAACTGGATTCTACTCTGCTGATCATGACCCTCTGACCTCTGTCATTCAGCCAGTTCTTGATCCACCTCACTGTCATTTCATCTAACTCACTTTTCCTGAGCTTACCAAAGAGGATGTTATGGGAGACAGTGTCAAAAGCCTTGCTGTTGCCAAGGCAAATGATATCCACTGCTCTGCCCTCATCAACCCATCCTGCCATCCATCCTAGAAGGACAGCAGATTGGTCACACTTGATTTGCCCTTGGTGAACCCATGCTGACTACTCCAAATGACATTATTTTCTTTCACATGCTTGGTGATGACCTCCAGAATTATCAGTTCAATAACTTTTCCAGGGATGGAGGTGAGGCGGACTGGCCAGTAGTTTTCTGGGTCCTCCTACTTGCTCTTTTTGAAGATAGGAATAACACTGTCTTTTCTGTGGTCATCGAGCACCTCTCCTATTCTCCAGGATTTTTCAAAGGTCATGGGAAGAAGAAGAGAGCCTTGCAATAAAACTCTGCAACATTCTGCACTACAGCAGAGGAAAAGTGAAGCTTGTCTTTGTCTTTCAGTCCCAAATCACAGGACCCTGCAGGTCAGAGCCTGGACTGGAAGGAGAACCTCAGAGATGAGAACTCTTGTCTGCTGCGAGTTTGGGGTTGTATTTCAGCCTTCCTGCCCTCAATTTCCCTTGGACATCTGTGGGTCAGCCCAGCCTCTTTGCCATGGTTCCAGCTTATCAGCTACTCTTGCAGTGCCATTTCCCCTTTTTGTTTGTCAATTCCTTCCCCCTGCAGGCAAATTCATGTGTGGTCAGTCTCCCTGCTCTTTACTCCTTTCTGCTGCTTTAGCAAACGTTAGCACCCTGCTGAGGGACAACAGTCAGACTCTCTGCACAGCTGGACCAGTTTTAGTACTAGCTTAGACTAACTAAGAAAGAATTAGGAGAGAAAAACAGCTGTGTGTGTATGAGATCAAATGTGTCTTGAGGGGAAGAGATGGTGTATTCTTTAATAAAAAACCCTAATTGTAGAGAATGTTTGCAGCCTGAAACCTGCAATGTTACAGAGTTTAGTATGATGGGACAGTGTACCTTCTTTCCAAAATGCCACTGGGCTAAACCATGCTTCCTTCATTAAACAAGTAGATTTCTAGGCTTTCAAGGGCTTGAAGTCTCACAGCCTTTGGCCAGCATTTGTTTCAGACACTAAAGAGCTCTTCTTTGCCTAGCAAAGACATGAATGCCTGGTTTTCCACTGATTCAGAGCTTCCTACAGCTCCTCAGTTGTGTGATGTCTTTGTGATGCTTGTCTAATCAGCCCTACAAGACAATAAAATACGTTGACTTTTTGGTCAGGAAAATTCTTCATTATATCCTCTCTGGGCAGCACAATCATGGTCCAGTCACCTTCTCAGTATCTCAGTTCGGCTCTGGGCAGTCTCAGGAGCAAAAACAGCTTCCCCCATCTAATTCAGGTGATTGAGTGAGTCTTGGATGTGTTTGATAAGGAAGGTCTGAGAGGTAAGGTTGCAGTGATCCCACCATCCAAAGCTCTACAGGGTAAGATGAAGACAATTTTTGTTCATCCCTGTCTTAAACAGTAAAAAACAAGAAGGAGAAGGCAAAAACCTTTTTTGTTGTTGTTGTTGTTAAAATGAGAGGAGCTGCCAACAACTGGTTAGGGAGATTTTCAAAATATGATCAGAAGTGGCTGTCTGTGCCTCTGTGGGCAGCATACTATGTAAGAAAACTTCTTTTTCTCCTCCCTGAGGTGATTTCTTTGGGAAGAAAGCACTCAGCAATTGTGGCATTAAAGAGATTGTCTTTAGATCTCTGAATAGAGATGAAAGGGGAGTATTTATTGTCTGCAAGCCACTGCTTCTGGTTTTCTGCAGAATCAGCCAAGTAGCTCTGCACTAGTTACGCTTATTTTAATATCTGCAAAATTTTCTTCTTATGGAATAGGATTGCACAATTCCTCTATTTTCAAAGAAGACATAAAGTTTCAGGAAGAGCAGCAGACACCATCAAATATGTTAGCAGAGGATCTTGTGTCTTGTTTTCATGCTTTCCTTGTTTCAGAAGGAAAAATACTGCAAATTTGAAAAAATTCCCAAGGAGAAGATTTATAACATCAAGCCCTGCCCCCATTTCATCCCCAAAATATGCAGTAGCTGCTTCTGCTCAGATGATGCTTAAGTTGTAAGGTCAGCCTCATGTGGTTCAGGGGTGCTTTGCACTGCAAAGCATCAGGAAAATGTGGTTGTATCTGTTCCATGCTCTTTAGTTTCACTGCAGAGCTGCTGATCCTTTGCTCTTATCTAAGTTCCCACAAAGCGAAGGATGAAACTTAGGAACTTTGATGATTCCTATAAGAGAAAATTGGTATGTCATGTTTAGTCCTCCCACTGCAAGAATTTCACAGGACAAATGAAGCCATTAAACTAGAACACAGGAGGATAACAGAATGCTTTCATATACAAAACAACTTGTCAGAAAAGCATCTTTGTCCACAGAAGGGAGTTTATTTGGTATTTCAGACCCTATCAGTGGGACATCCTACTTAGACCAATTAATATCTGGACTGGCCATGCAGGGGAGCCAAGGCAGTGCTGTCTCACCCCAGGTGGGAGCTAAAAATGTTGACTGCGTTCAGAGAGAGCGGGGGAACAGCTATCAACCCCTTTAACGGCAAGGAGAGAGGGAATTTGTGCAACTGTATATGTTATAAACGGACACAACTCTACCTGACATGCTAAAAGGTAGTGTCTCTGGCTAATTCTACCCATGGGACAAATTCTCTGTGCATTTATGAGAAATACAAGGTTCAGAGCTGCTTACTTTTATGGTGGGTTTTTCCCCCTCTTTTTTGTGTTTCTTTTTTCTTTGTTTCCCACCATCCCACTAATTAACATCTACATTGTACTCTAAGCTTTGAAAAATCCAAATAGTAAGTTGGTATTCAGTTCTATACAGAAAGCAGCTCAAATTTAACTTTAAAAATGTGTTAAGAGCTGTAGCGAGGTACACACAACAGGCAATTACCCTGGGAAGCATCACTCCAGAATGTCCTGGTGCAGGATACCAAGAAACATGGCACAGTACCTGGTAGTATCCAGTCTTAAGACTCAAGGTGAAAAAGCAGCAAGAACTCGAGGCTGCTATTGCAAGCAGTAATTGGGGGAAGTAGTTGGCAAGGCACAGAAAATTCTTCCAACTCGTATCTTTCAGCTGTCATCAGAACAAAACCCTAAGTCAATATTATTGGTCCCCAGAGAGGTTCAGGAGATAAATTAACATAACCTCATAAATGACAAGCTTTCATAGTCATATCAGTCCCTAGAAATTATCTATTGCTCCTTTATTACAGCACTCTTTTGGAGCAGTCCCAGTATTTCAGGTGCTCCTACATACCATGTAACACAAAACAGGGTTACCCAGCTGGGACTTAAACCTTTGTTCAAAATCAAAACAATCTTCATCTCTTTATATTAATAAAAAGGACAAAACATTCATGAATATAACTCTTCCTTTCAGAGCTTTACTCATGACACCACCCTCAAGGGACTCCTTCAGCAATGGAGAACCCTGGTTGCAGAGCTGAAGGTGAGGATGGATAGGAGTTGATTGCCACTAAATGCCCTGGCAGCAAGAATGGGTGAAATTCTTTCCAGGCTTTTGTGCAATATGATTTATATCACATCTGCTGCTGCAGCAGAGTATGTTGTATTTCTTGTCAAATACATGGCAATCAGTGGAGAGTTTAAACAAACTGCAGAGATTCAGAGTGGGCTTGGAAGAATGTTTTCCTCATTTGGATCAGAAAGAGGAGCTCTTTGTCTTCTCAAAAAATTTATTTACAGAAAGGTCTAGAGAAGAAAGGGAGGAGAACAGAAGCACCTCAAGTTTGGAAAGAAAAAGACTCCAGATGTGAACTATTTTTCTATGTTAGGAAATGCTGTTTATTGCTTATCTGTTGCTCTCACTTTTTGGTATGCCTAGTACACACTTCACTAATTTTGAACAAAGCCCCTCTTGAAAAAGAAGTGATTCCTATGTGCATAGAGCTTTTCAGACTTGAAGGTATCAAGTGTTTTCATTGTCTTTTAAAATATCTCAAGGTTGTGGGGATATGATGAATAAGAAGGACTAAACTGCATTTTATTGTTTGTGGGAGTTCACAGTATGAACAGCAATTTTCTCCTTTGAGGCTGAACTGTTGTGTTGTGTAATAGTGAATTAATGATAGCCCGCAGAATGTAAGCAAGATGCCTCTCACCTGTATTGTCAGAATTTTACTATCATAACCAGCCTGCTGAATTCCTCCAAAGGGCTTGCTTTTCTATTTTCCCTTCTTTCTGATTGTTTTTAGGGATGGTTTGATTTTCTCATTCTGGAGTTTGGGCTGTGTTTTCCTGAATGGAAGATAGAGAAAAACCCCAACTTATGGCTTTACAACAAGACTGCTTGGCCTACACATGCAACACAGGGTGTCTGCATGCTGCAAATAGTCTCTCAAGCATCAGTGGTCACTCTGATCTGTGCTACCAGGCTGGGTTCTGTACTCCTAGGGCTCTCCTGATATCAGCTACAGTGAGGTGCACTGTTTCAGCGCTGTTCCTTGGTTGTTTCTACATGTTATTTTTTATTTACCTGGTCCGGCAGTGTCTCCCTTGTCTGCCTTTTGTTACTGCCTCGTATCTTCCAGGAAGAGTCTTTCCAGTCAATGCCAAGATGTCAGGAATTAAGAACTTGGACTATTTTCTGCTATAGAAATTCAGCACCTTGTCATCCACCCATCTCCTTCTCAGGTATTCTCCCATCCTGAACTATGCTTTGAGCAGTCCTTATGGGACATGATGTATTCAGGCAGTAATTGCAAAGTTTGACCATGGGGTGCAGGAGCCCCTTCAGAGCAGATATCAGAACAGCTGAAGAAGTATGGCCTCCCAGGGAGAAGAGCACAATACAGACCTACAAACACGAGATAAAATAGGCAAAGGGTCTGCCAGCTCTAGCCTGGTCAGGGCATGGAGCATGGTGTGGATGTGGCCTTTGCCAGTAGACAGACCTGTACTTTGAATCTGAAGAAGCTGAGCCTTCAGGCAACAATAAAATGCCACCCTACTCTCATTTCAAGGACCTCTGAATTGTAGAAGAGAGAGAGAGAGCTGGAGAATGCCAGGGATCTTTGTTGGACAAAACCAGCTATGGTCAATTTTTCCATTTCTTTCTTCTAAAACCTGATTTAACTTGTGCAGTACAAAGATACTTTAAAAGATTATTTCGAAGTACCAAGAAGGAACACGGAACCCATCTGGAAACAAAATACAGCACTGGTGCAAAGGAAGGAACCCAGATAATAAAAAGGTCCAGAGGAATCAGTCTTGCATGGCTGCATAGCATTTCTTTGGTGGAAAAAATGGTGATGATTGGTTTATTGTTAAAACAGTCCATATTTCTCGTGGGAAGTAACCATGCAGACTAGTAACACTAACATAAATAGAAATCCTCTCCAGAAATTGTTTCTGAGAATGCCAACAGCCTCTAAATGGTAGCTTGCTCCCTCCAAATAGACACCACTGAACTTGCAAATTGATGTAATTCCAACAATGGGCCTGTAACTTTCCTCTGCAGTCATGCTGTTGATTTAACAGGTTAAGAAACAAATAAGTCACAGAGAAGGCAGAGTTACTAAACATATTCTTTGCATCAGCCTTCTCTGAAAAGACGTGCCTTCAGGTATCTCTGATCCAGGAGACAAGGGTAAAGAAATCTTGGAAGAAAAACCTTCCCTTGGTCCAGGAGGATTGGGTTAGAGAACACTTGGGCAAACTTGACATCCACAAGTCCATGGGTCCTGATGGGATGCATCCATGAATCCTGAGAGCTGGTGCACAGCATAGAAAGGCTTCTCATGGTCATCTTTGAAAGGTCATGGAGATCAGGAGAGGTGCCTGAGGACTGGAAGAAAGCCAATGTCAGCCCAGTCTTCAAAATGGGCAAGAAGGAGGACCCAGGCTACTACTGGGCAGTCAGGCTCACCTCAACCTCTGGGAAAGTGATGGAGCACTTTGTTATGGAGGGAACGTCTACCTACATAGAGGAGAACAAGAAGGCGGTCAAGAGTAGTCAGCATGGATGCACTAAAGGTCAGACTTGACCAATCTGATTGCCTTGTACAATGAAACAGCTATCTAGATGGATGAGGGGGGAGCAGCGGGTATTGTCTACCTTGGCTTTAGCAATGCTTTTGACACTGTCTCTCAAAACATCTTCATAGGTAAATTCAGGAAGTCTGGACTGGATGAGTGGACAGTGGGGTGCATTGGGAATTGGCAGAATGACAGAACTCAGAGGGTTGTAATCAGTGGTACAGGGTCTAATTGGAGGCCTGCACCCAGTAATGTTTAACTTGTTCATTTATGACTTGGATGAAGGGCCAGATGACTCCTCAGGAAGTTCAAGGATGACAAAAAGCTCAAAGGAGTTGGCCAATACCCCAGAGCGCTGTGCAGCCCTTCAGAAGGACCTCGAAAGGAGATGGGCAGAAGATGGAGATATGGGAAGAGAAGAACCACCTGAAGTTCGACAAGGGCAAATGGAGGGTCCCGTACCTGGGAAGAAAACCTTGTGTACCAGTACATGCTGGGGGATGACCTGTTGGAAAGCAGCTCTGTGAAACAGGACTTGAGAGTTCTAGTGGACAACAGGCTTGTGTTGTCACGAGCCAGCAGTGTGCCATTGTGGCAAAGTAGGCCAAGGGGATTCTGGGATGCATTAAGAAGAGCATTGCCAACAGGTGAAGGGAATTGATCCCATCCCTCTACTTAGCCCCAGTGAAGCCACATCTGGAATGCTGTATGCAGGCTCTTCATTACAAGAGAGACACAGACCTTCTGAAGCAGATCCAGCAGAGGGCAACAAACACGATTAGGGCACTGGAACATGTCTCTTAAAAGGACAGTTCAGGTTGGAGAAGAGGAAACAGAGAGGACACCCCATCAATATCTATCAGTATCTGAAGGGAGGGTGCTGGGAGGGTGCCAAGAGGATGGAGCCAGGCTCTGCTTGGTGGTTCAGAGAAATAGGATAAAAGGCAATGGACAGAAACTGATGCACAGGAAGTTCCACTTGAACATGAGGAAAAACTTCTTTACTGTGCAGTGACCATGCACTGGAACGGATTCTCCAGAGAGGTTGTGGAGTTTCCCTCACTGGAGATACTCAAGAATCATCTGGTCACAATCCTGTGCCATGTGCTCTAGGCTTGAGCAGGGAGGTTGGACCAGGTGACCCACTGTGAAGCCTTCCAGCTTTATCCATTCTGGGATTCTGTGATTCATATTTAACACAGTAAGGCAAGTAGGGTTGGACTTTACTTTCACAAAGATGAGATGTCATGACCAGGCATTACTTATACCAGAGAATATTTGGGAGGATGGAAATAAGGAGAAGAAAAGGTCTGGGCAGAGATTCCATTTTGCTGCTACTAGAAAATGTTGGGGGTATTGGCAGAAGTCCACGTGTGTTTTGAAAACTTTCTTTTTCTTCTCTTAATCTTTGCATAACTTTTACTTCTACTGTAGGTAAATGCCATTTAAGCTTTCTGAGTGGAGTTCGTTTCCCTCTTTAAAATAAAGATTTTTGTTTCCTTTTCTGTTTTTGCATAATTCCCTAAATTCAAGTCAAAGCACCATTACAGTACAACTTACAATTTGGTTCATATCCCTAAAAATTAATTGATTTTATAGAAGTTCTTTCAGATACTGACTCCTCTATGGGTGCTTTCTTTAAGACATAGTGGTTTTAAAATGAGACATGGTTATTCACCATCTGTCTTAAGCATAGAAAGAATTATGGCATTTATTAACAATGGTGCTAATGACTGCTTTCCTTGTATTTCCAAAAAAGGTCCTGGTTTCCATGTCTACCTTTCCTTCTACTGTACCCCAAACTTGAACAGTGGCTTATTTTGCTTTGTGATACTGCAGAGTGACCCCATGAAGCTCTCAAGAGCCAGAGTAGAATCCCACTGACATCTCCCTAGGCACTTAGAACTGGCTATTTCCAGGTGGCTTCCGATTGAGGGACAGCAAGGGTGAGTACAAGGGACCATCACTCAGCTCTTCTGAGATCAGAATCTGGGCTGGACTGTCAGCACAGGAAATTTCTCAAATGTTTCATGAAAGCTGACAATTAATACAGCTAAACTGTTCTCTGCAGGGGATGTGATGCAGCTCAGGACAAACTGACCTATACATAAATTATACCTAGATATTCCTTTTCATGTGACTATTTAGACTTTTGGATTGAATATGCCTTCTTCCACTTTATACCAACAACTCTGTGATGAAGCATTGCATCTGAATTATTTCATTTCACACCTGGTTTCCTCTTTATATTATCGTTATTTTATGCATTTAAATTTCAGGGGAGGCTAAACAGAAGGCAGCGTACCAAAGCAAATTTCACAGTCTCGTTTATCAGTGTCACTTAAGGTGATGCTCTCTTTGCTGAGTCAGAAAGCTCGTCCATGGATTTATGACTGCCTGCTGTTTGGAGGAAGCTTTCCTCAGTCATATGATCTAAGGCCTAAAGAGACTTTCCAATCACCTGCTCTGACTATCCACATGCTTCAAGCATGTTCTTGCAGTGTTAAGGATGGTGTTGATAGATGTCTGCAGCAAGGCCAACAACATGGCATTTGAGGGACTCAGTTCTGTTGTACCTGATAACAAGCTTCTGTGCAGAGTGCCTAGGCAGCTTTATTTGCTTCTGCTCCAAGTTGGGCAATGCAAAACTGTTTCCTTTCAAGGTCATCTCTAGGATGCTGCTGAGTTTCCAGGCCTAGTGCTAACTAAGATTTGTTCGAAGAAAATATATGTTTGACTTCATCCAGCCCTTTTTCGGGTGCCAGTTGGCTTTGCTAGTAAAGAAATAGTGTTGTTGAATGATGCTTCTGCTCCTAGTTCTGCTGGGAACAAGAGACTGACTTTTCTGGGAAGGCAGCAGGCTGGGTTAGTAAAATAGCAAATTCTTCTGAATTTTACTTCTGAAATTTAAGTATTTTCCCACCAAAGGTCACTTCTACACAGTTATTCACTTAGAGGTATCAATTAGACAAGAGAGAGATGGATTTGATCCAGATACTAAAAAGTAACCCCTGCTCATGTGGTTTATTGGCTGCAGTAGAAAGCCTGTTGATTTACAGGAGCATACTTAAAAGGAGATCCAGATCTTAATGAGATGCTTTAAAGCAAGGAGTTATATATGAGAGTTTCATGAGTTGAAGGTGAGGGTGCAGCCTCCAGGCAACTAAGAATTGGTGAGTAGTTGAAATAAGCTCTGGAATCAGTGGCTTAGTGAGGCACTTGCTTATGCTAGGCTGGTCTGGCTCCAGAGGCTTCATTGGGACTGGGACCAATTGGTCCCAGATGGAGTGTTTTGCTAAATACTAGCCCATATGGAAAGCCAAGTAAGTCTTAGCACCTGCTCCAGCACTACTACTCCTTTTCTAGTTTTACTGCAGTTTTGACAATCCATTTAGTGTCAACAGACAGCTATTCCCTTTCTGATTCTGAGGGGAATGGAAGGATGCTGTCAGCATGAAAATTTTATAGGGAAGGGTGGCTGTTGTTTTTTACCTGGGCTGGGCTAGCAAACTGTAAAAACCTGAACTTGGACTGGGCACCTGAATGTACAGTTAAATGGAAGTCTGCAAAGAAAATTATACATGTAATTTCCAACCAGACTGTGCCAGTCCAGCAACTTTATTCCTGTTTGCTTCTGTTCTATTGCATGACAGTGAAGAAAAGGGGGTGTTGTACACTTCCAGTGTATGATACAGTCATTACTCCTAATAATTTACTATTTAAGCAGGTGATTTTTCAAATAATCCAAATTACTGGAATGTTAATTTTCTCTCAGAAAAGGGCCAGACTGATTAGGATTATTTGGAACCATGTAGGCCCTATGTACGTGCTCTATTAATGATCATTTGCAATCTCTCAGAAGTCCATGAATCCTTGGGTTTGGATTTAAAACCACTGCTCCAGATAGAGAAGCTGAAGCAAGTTGCTTATGTAACCCAGCTAAGGGGAGGCGAAGTTGCTGGAATGAAATCGTCTATTAAGAAAACTGAACCTTATGCAATTTGTCAAATGGTCACATCCTGTTATGGTAATTTCTAAATAAGCTTGCTTCACAGGCCAGAATTTTGTGCTGAAGTCTCAGATGTGCTTGTTTCTGCTCATTTATGTGAGATTAAATTTTTTCTTAACTCTCTTTTGTCATATTATGGATAGGCACTGTAAACAGCACTAATGAGGCTGCATCTGTTATCTTGTAGTACATACAATTAATCTCCGCCAAGTACAGTGGAAATAGGCTTAATTTAATTTTAACCTTCTAAATGTTTGAAACAGCGTACGTGATTTAATAAAAAACGCAATGTGGATGAGCCGCAACATCCGCGTTGGTTTTCATGGTATATTCAGACTTGGAAATGGACTGCAGGTATACATTTTTCGTAAGGCCACTGAATGGCTATGGAAAGTGGACAAGAGAATCTGAGACTGAATTCTGAGTGCTATGTAGCACCTACGAGCTAGAAAAGCAATAGCATGGCATATTGAAACGGTAGGGACTGCTTGGAGCAGTGCTCTTACCTGTATTGCTTTTAACCATGAGGGTGTAATCGTTGGGTGAGGTTTGGCCCCACAGCACTGAGGAATACAACTAGTGGAGGTATCTCCTTATGCAGCTGCAGTGTGACCTGCAGGTTGTTCCTGAGGTGGGAGACACGGCTGGAGACCCCAGCAAGGGGCCCTGACATTTGCCTAGGGGGGCCTGAGGCACTGGCAGGGCAGGGGGGGTGTCCAGTCACCCACAGACTCTGTAGTACTCAAATTAACAGTGAGAAGACCCTAGACTAAGTATCACCATTGGAACTGTGTTGCAAAATGTGAGACATGTAAAATTTTCTTAAAAAATAATGTTCTTTGATGTTTAACCTTTGTATACTTTCAGGACTAATCAACAAGAAGGGAGACCTAATTCATGAAACAGAGAGCAGCTAACAAGCAAACTCTAAGTGATGCCCACTTGTTAGAAAAACAAATTTCTTGTTGGTAGAATTGCCTTGTTTAAGTTTAGGGTTGGACATGCTTCGGTGATCTCAGACCTAAGGGAAACTTAACAAGCTTGAGAAGAAGCATGTCCCACTGACAGTGGACACAACGAATGCAGAATTTTTGCGACACAAGGACATTTGGCAGAATTCCCAAGGTAAGGAAGAAACTAATAAAGCCAACTCAGCAACTGTGCTGAATCAGCTCCAACTGGGTAAAAGGTAACTCTGGCAGAGGGAGATCATGATCACTGACTCGGAGACCACTGACTCAAGAAACCAAACTCAAAAGAACTCAAAAGAAGAGAAAGACTGGTCTACTTAGCATGAGAATTGAGAATAGAAGATAGAATACTAATTAATAAGAGAACTGGATAACTTGTAGCCAATGAACAATAATTCCTTTGTTTGCTAAAATGTATAGGTAGTAAAAAATTTTGATTGCTGGTGTGCTTGATTTGTGGAATGCCAGCGAACACCCAACCTTGTGCAACTCTGAAATAAATAATCAATGTCTCTCTTGAGTGTATAATCATGGCTTGACGCACACTGAGTAACCAGTACAATTTCTGTAGACAACAACGGGAACACAGACTGTGAGGGTACAAAAACCTGGGGATTCCTTTGCTAGGGGTCCCTCCCTGGATGCACCAGCTCCAGCTGTTACAGTGTCACTGCACCACAATTAAGTTAGAGCAACCAGACATGTGGGACTCTGCTATGGGAAACCTGAAGCCACCTGATGAGCAAAATTCATCTCTGGGATGTGTGGTGGGAACCAATTAGGGCACCCGCAGATCTGTGAAGGGGCTTTGCTACCAACAAAGTAAGTCTGGGGTGGTGAGCGTGTGACTCCCCGAGTGGTCCTAAATAGTCACGTAGGAAAGTTTGCTTAGCAGTATCCGCAGAAAGCTTTACCTGCACACATGTGATCGCCTCCCTGTAGTATTAGATCAGCTTTCCTAAGGACCTCACTACTGGACTTGGGTGCTTAGGTGATTCTTGGCCTAAGTGTGATGCGAGGCTGGACTTGTTGTTGTGTTGAATCCTCTCCTGTAACTTGCATCTCCTGTCTGTCCAACCCCTGATGAAAAGGAAGGAGTTGCTCCAACTTGCTCCTCAAGCCATGAGACATTCTCATCCACGGTTTGGAAGCAGAAAAGCCTGTGATTAATTAATAGCAGATGCAGTGGATGCTGGGTGTTTTACCGCTTTCACTTCTCAAGAAACCTGTCTCAAGCCTTTCTGACAAATTTAGTTTAATCTGCAGGAGGCCTACACATATCTGAGGAACTGCAGTGTATCACTTTATACAACCAGTAAGAAGGATCTAATTTTTCTTATTTGATTTCATAACGATTGATTGACCAAACTCTGGTTTGCTAAAGAAACTTTTTTTCTTCTTTGTCTGGATACTAAATTTACACCTACAGTACTTTAGAAATATTCTGTATAGAGGAAAACCAATGGAAATACCTTGGCAACACACTTATAATAAAGAAATAGGTCACTGTTATATATTTTCCCTATCTTCCTGTGCAATGAATGTCATATATCCTGAAAACTAAATACAGCAATGTGCATTGAATGCTAATGCATAGATTTTTCTACGTAAAAGTGTAATAGATAGATCTTCAGAAAGTCTGTAGGGGCTCAGTAAGAATTTTAAAGGTAAGTTGTTGATTACATGTAAAATATTCCAGGCCATTTAAGGAAAGTGGTCAGAGATAGTCAGTGTATCCCATATTTCTGTGAATGTTGTAAGGGGTAAGGAGTTAGAAATGTTTAAATGGGAAGTTCCCTGCTTGGGATAGTGTGGAATATACCACTCAAGATAGAATTAATGACTTAACTATCCCTGTCTTTTCCAAAAAGTTTCTTATCAAGAACTTGCTTTGATGCTTCCTGCTTCATGGGCTTGCAGGAATGACTGAGATATTATTAACTCTTGAGATAGGAAAACCATTTTTTTCCTACAATGCTCTTGTTCATCTCTGCCCTCTAAATGAGCATTATTCAGCTAAATACAGCAGCAGTGGTGCTCACTCTGAGGTGTTTAACAACTAGATCATGAGCTAATGTTACACAGGAGCAATTCTACCCTAAGGTACCTTACCAAGCCTGAGTTGTGTGAAGATGTTTGGAATGATGGGGTGAGGCTGGGGAGGTACTTGGCTCAGGATACATTAGGAAGAGAGGTGATTTGAGTTGTCTGTCCTCCGACAGGGAGTGGGATCTGTGACAAGCTCCTAGGAGGAGGGAACTTCTCTTGTTCCTACATGACCTGTAGTGACCTGTTATTTTGACAGATGGATGAAGCCCTACCCGAGCTTAGGCTGAGCCCAGCTGCTGTTTCCTTATCCAGGTTGCACTGAGGTGATTCAGCTCAGTCTCGCAGGGCAAGCGAAAGAAAGAGATAAATTGCCCTATGGGACTGAGGACTTGCTCAGCCCTGCTGGGCTTGTCTGTTCCTTTGAGGCAGGTGTTCAGCTCTTGGTCACCTACCTGCACTACAGACAGTGTCCAGGTCACATAGCAGTTCTGCACACATCTTTTGCAAGAGTCAGTGTTCTAGTTAACCAAAGGAGGAACTGCACAGACTATTCAGACTGGGCTCTATAAACCTGTAGTAGCCTAATTCAGAGGCAACCTGCAAGGAAGGGATGTAAGGAGACCCTGCTGCTTAGATAGCTTCTGTCACTTTTTGGAAGCTGTCAAGCACATCTTGGAAAAAAATGTTCAGGGAAAAAGGCAGGAGCTTTTGGTAGGCTTTAGTTGCTTGCGTCAGGAATATTTCTGGTTCAGACATAGAAGAAGGATGCTCAGTGAGGGTAATTCTAACACAGCTTTAACTGTAGTGGCACAAAGACTGATATTGAAATATTGTAGGCTTTGCCTTATTTGGCACCCTCTTATGTGTGGTATAAATTGTAGGAAATCTGAAGTTAGGCAGCTGCTAAATCTACATGTAGGTGACTAGAAACAAGCTGAAAGACCTTTCAGGAGCCTAATCATACTATAGAGACAGTGCTATCAACATCATACTCCCATGTGCATGCTCAGTTTGTTGCCTTGTGCTAGTGAGAAAACTCGGATCTGTGATGCTTCCAATTACCAAGTAACTAGACTTGTTGTATATCATCCAGCCAGGCCTGACTAAAGTGGTTCCTCTCTGCCTGCCCCCAGACCGCCATAAATAAAAGTAAATTCAGACATAGCCCTTGCTTTGAGACATGACCTTGCAAAGATGTAGGACTTTTTTTTTTTCTCCCCTGAATTCCACTGATTGAATTCTTCAGTCTCAGCACTTTTTTCAGGTTGGAGGAGAGGCAGGGCGAGTAAACAACCGGTCCTGTTGTATTGGCAGCAAAGAGAAGGCTTGGGAGGGAAAGTCCTGTCCTTTGGCAGTGCTTGGGTCTCACAAGGAGCTGCAGGACTTTCTGCCAGCAGGAACAGGGCCAGTCTCTCCCCCTGACCTCTAGGAAGCAGAGTGATGTAGTACTGTGGGAAGGACAGGCCAGTGGCTGCAAATTACTCAGCTGATCCATCAAAGCCTGTGGTTGACCAGCTGCTTCTACAGGCAGAAAAGCCAAAAACTGACACATCCCACAGCTCTTGTTTTGTTATTACTGCTTTATTTTTGTTTTTTGGGGTTTGTGCTGTTTGTGTTTTTTATCTCACATCACTGAAATTCATCTAGTGCCCAGATATTTGCTGGCAGAGGTACATGGGACCACTCAGTAAACAGGAATGGCCAAGGTGCAACACAGGCTTGGCAAAGGCTTGATTCCTTACTGACCAGGATCCCATTGACCCAGGGAAATTCTCAGTGAGCAGACCTGTCCCTCAGTCCCTGGTACAATGTCTGTTTAAAATATCACTTTCCACTGGAATGGAGAGGGGCATCAGATGCTCCTGAATCTTCAGAAGATGCCATAGTGATACCAGTGAGGAGCTAGGGGCAGTGCAGGATATTGTTGGAGGGTGAGGTGAGTGCTAACAGGATACCCTCGGCCTCGGCTCAGGTGCAGCAAAATAAATCCTTGCTGTCCGGGCTGGAGCAAACTTTCTCAGTCCAGGTGTGCAGAGAAGCACTACCCTGCCCCTTCTTCTGTCCCTCTGATCACTGCCCCATCCACTGCAAGGCTCTCAAGAATCAGCACAGGAACAGAGAGGGCAGACTGCAGGCAAGACAGGGAAGTGGTGCATGGGGAGCTCTCAAGCAGCTCAGTTGAACTAATGAGCTAGTCCTGTTAGCTCTCTCTTCAGAAAGCTCATACACACAGAATTAGCTCTTGAGGAAAAGGGAGACAGCAATTTTAAGAGTCCTAAGAGACTTTTAAAAGCATAAGTTGTATTTGAGCATCAAAAGCTGCAAATGTTTTGAGGTTAATTGAAAGATGTTTCAGCCTGATTTAATTTGTTCATTGCCCTGCTGAAAAATTATGTATCTCTGTGACAAATGTGGGTGCCTTTACGCACTTGATTTTAATTACTGATCAGTAGGTGTGAGCAGTAATAGTACCCAACCTTTACTTGGGGATGGGGGGATGAGATGACATGTGAGTTTAATCACCAGGACTTTACTGACTGTGCATGTGGGGTGAGAACACTGTGTTATTTTAGGGCTGGGAAAGCAGGCTTCTTAGAGGAATTATCCTGTCAGAGGTCTGGGACTGAAACTCCTTCCTGTCTATAAGCCAACTCATCAGTTCTGTGAAGACAATCATAGATCTGTCATGAAGTCAGATCATTTCGGGGATCTTTGAGTGTGCAGCAGAGATATTTGTATGACTCTTACCTGAATGTGGTGGTTTGACCTAGATTGGATGCCGGTGCCCACCAAAGCCACTCTATCGTTCCCCTCCTTGGCTGAACAGGAGAGAGAAAATACAACAACAATCTCATGAGTTGAGAGATGGGCAGGGAAAGATCATTCGCCTGTTAATGTCACAGGCAAAACGGTCTCAACTTGGAGAAATCAATTGAATTTTTTATCAATCAAAAGGTTGTAGAACACAGATACGAATAATTTTTTGGTGGTAGCACAGCAGAGAGGAACTTGGGCTAGGTCAGTGTTCAGTTAGAGGCTTTGAAATTGTGTTGTGAATGTTGGGACCAACCAATTTCACTCTTCTGAGGAAGGTTTTTCACAGCTCTCTGCTCATTTCTGTGCAGGTCTTTAGCCTGGGAAAGATTTTGTGTTCAACAGAAGATTATTCTGTTCAGAATGTGGTACATAATCTGTGTTGTAATTTAGTTTCCAGGTCTGGCTATTTCTTTCTCAAGTAAGTTTGATGGCAAGAACAGGAGTTGCACATTCTGTTTGTGGAGTCATGTAGTATAAACAGAGTTTAAAAAAAACCCAAAGGTGTTACTGTTAGGCAGTTGCATATTCTTCATACAGAACTATCCTTCTGGGCAATCTTCCAAAATTTAGATAATTTCTTAAAAAATTTGACACTTCACAATGCTCTGTGTGAGCCTAGCTTGTAGCAGAATATGTAATAGTCGTTCCAGCCACTGGACACCGTGGTGATAGGGAATAGTAAGAATCCTTTAAAAAAATAAACCCTTGATTAGTAAAAAAACAACACTTGTTGCAAGATCAAGAGTTTAAATGCTGGAAAGAGATCAGATTTTTTCCTTTGTTGAATTACCTAAGTAATCTATTGCTCTAACAGTCTTTCAGTTTTTCTGATAGAATGGAAAATGTTTTGCAAACTAGAAGGGTTATGGAAATGGAAATACTGGGGTTTTCAATCTGATTCTGTAACAGGGACAAATAATGAAGGAAAAGCAGGAATGAATGCTGTTGACTTTGTGCCTAAGAGTCAGCAAGGCTTGGCCCCTTTCTCAAATTTGCTGCAACTCCATGAAATAGTTGAAGCTGAAAAATGAGGTTTTCAGTGATCATCCAGGTACCCTGTCACATTGTGACAGGTAAAATGGGTAAATAGACTTTTTATTAAATATGAAAGTGCAATTTAACAGAAAACAAGAATACTCTGAAAGCTGGATGGAAGCTCCTGACAAAGGGATCGCTAATTTTTTTTTCTTTAAATTGTTCTGTTATTTTTCCCCACAGTAAAATGTACATGTAGGTTTCTGAAGCCATTAGCTACAGTATGGGTATGTGGAGCCCCAGATGAACGTATTGAAGGAGATGATGCTAGAGAGAGGGGGAATTTGTGTGTCTCATCCACTGTTTTTCCTGGGTCATAGAAGCATAGAATGATTTGGGTTTGAAGGGGTCTTGAAGATCATCTAGGTTCAACTCCCATGCCATGAGCAGGGATGCCTCACACCAGATCAGGTTGCTCAAATCTCCATCCAGCCTGGCCTTAAACACTTCCAGGGGTTGTGTATTTGTAACTTCTCTGGGCAACCTGTTCCAGCACCTCATCACCCTCTGAGTAAGAAATTTCTTCCTAATATCTAATCTAAACCTGCCCTCTTTCAGTTTAAAGCCATTAAACTTCCTATCACTGTGCTCTCCGATAAATTCTCTCTCCATCTTCCCTGTAGGTCCTCTCTAAGTTTGCCATACTGTTTCCCCCGAGCTGGACAGCCCCAACTCTCTCAGCTAGTCTTCACGAGAGAGGTGCTCCAGCCCTCTGTTCACCTTTGGGGCCTCCTCTGGACCCACTCAAGCAAGTCAGTGTCTTTCTTTTGCTGGATTCTCCAGACCTGGATGCAGCACTTGAGGTGGGATCTCATAAGAGCAGAGTAGATGTTAAATAATAGTGATCTCAATGCAGATCCCTGAGGAATGTCACTCATCACTGGTCTACATTGGATATTTAACCATTTACTGCAACATTTTGAGGGTGACCACCCAACCAATTCCTTATCCACTGAGTGGTCCACCTGTCAAATCCATGTGTCCCCATATTAGGGACAAGGATGTTATGCAGAACAGTGTTAAAATGCTTTGCGCAAGTCCAGGTAGATGACATCAGTTGCTCTTCCCTTAACCACCAGTCCTGTAACTCCATGGTCACGTTGGACTGGGCTGTAGCAGAAGTGTGTCTAGAGCTGCAGACAAACACCACAACCACAGGGAACACAGCCTTTCCAGGATCTCCTCCTCAAGGAAGTTTTGCATTAACTGTCCCTGTCATCATTTACAGCTTTTTTTCTTTTTTTTTTTTTTTCCTGGTTGCAGCGTTGAGAAGAAAGAGGTACAAAAATTCCCTGGGGGATGGGGGATTTCAAGTCTGCTGAGAAAAGCAGAACTCTCTCAGGATGTTTTGTGCCCCCAAGATCTACTGCAACACAGTGCATAGAGTTCATGGGGCAAGTCCAGAGCTTCTCAGTAAGCACAGCGGTAACAGCTGCTGATGCAGGTCCTGGTGTTCTGGGATAGGATATATAGGCAGCATTATCAGCTGTCTTGCTGGTTAAAGTGAACCTGGACTACAGAGACAGGTGGGAGGTCAGAAGTGCATTACATAGACCTATGTGAAGCATCCTTGACTTCCCATTATCTTTGCTCTGCAGAGGCTTCATCTGAAGATAGATCCAGAGCCTATCCTAGCTCTCTCATCCTGTGGTTTAGGAATGGTACTCTCCAATTTAGTGCTCCCACTAAGAGTCTCCAAACTTGCTCACTTCCCCTTCCCCCTGCAGTGGGATGGAGAGAAGAAATGAAGGCAGAGAAAGTAAAGATCATGGGTTGAGATGAGATCAACTTACTGGACAACAGCAACGAGATAAGAAAATGAATAGTATCAGGAACCATACTACTGAAAGAGGGTACAAGAATGATTCACAGAGAAATGATTCACATGGAAAATCCCCCGACAATGGACAATACATGTGGGTAGGAGAATGTTCTCCCAGTTACAGCTAAGGCACAAGGGCCCCTGGTCTTCCCTTGCCACTGCAAGGAAGGTGGAGGTGCTCTGGCAATTTAGGGGAAAATTTTTAGACTGAGGTTTCTGGGACAATCTGTAAACTCCCTGAAATCCTTTCTCCTTTGGCAAAACCAGCAAAGAAAATCTCTTCTTTAAGAAAAACAGCAATTTATAATTTCAGCTAGCTAGAAATGCTTCTTATTAGGATGATGAGGGAAGGAGGACAGTAACAATGTTGGGACAATCAACATAGTCTGTTCCATCTCCACGTTCCTTCTGTCTGTTCCTTTGTGAAAGAATTAAACCCAGGGTTCAGGATCACTGCATTAGCCATGGCTATGTGTCTGTTGTGGAGTATATGTCCTCCCAATAGGCAATCCCAAGCTAAACTGGTTTGTGAGAGTGTTTGGTCAGCTCTCTACTGCTACATCTTTGGGGTTTTCCATATTTTAAATATGTCTCTGGAAACTAAGTGTGATGCAGCAGTTGCTGTTTTTGTATCATGTCTGCATAGCTGTAATTTTGAGTCTGCTTGGCAGGGTGAGGAAATTAATTGCAAGGAGAGGTGTGAGTGGGTACTTCACCACTCTCCCAACTTGGATAAATATACTGACTGTGCTGAAACTGACACAATGAGAGAAGGACTGCTGAATCATGTACCCAGGGTTACCCATGCCAGGATATTGCTAGAAGCAAGCCTTGTATTTTCCAGTAGATATCAGGTTTAATGGCCGAATGTTAATTAGCACAGCTCCCCAGATTTAGTACTGCTATGGTTTCCTAAAGAAGTAAGACTTGCATGATCATTATGTCTGTCTGGTCTTTCGTCCACTCCCATTAATTCCTGACCGTGGTTGACAAACTCGACTGATCTAACGAATGAGCAGAGTTCCCAGAGTTAATGAATTTCTACAAATACTGAGAACATTGTTGGCCAGAGAAAGAGTCCTGATTGGCTCAGAAGTTTAGTGCATCAGCTGGCAGTTGACCCAAATAAACATCAAGGAGAGCTGCAGGCTGCGCCCTGTCCTACCAAAAGGGGAGATCAGCAGCAAATATCTTGTGAGACAGAGAGAGAATTTGTGAGTATTGTAGTGGCAAAAAATACAGAAAAAAAAGTTAGAGGATGCAAATATTCTGGAATAAATTCCTCTAATTGTTAAAGTGGTCTGTTAAAGAACCAGAAAAGGAAGAAGAACTCCCAATAAAAGTTTGCACCTTTCCTATTGCTGTATTGTCCAAATACCTTCTAGTCCTATGTGAAGGTGTGTAGCTAGCCTCTATCTTGTGTGACTTGTCCTTTCTTCAAGTATGTCCTTTCTAATTGCTGTTCCAAGCCAGCCTACTGCTTGGGTTCCTGGCGCATGAGGTGAAAAAAGCTGATGTGATGAGACGAAAAAAGATCACACATCAAGTGACCTAGTGGGAGAAAACAATCTTTGATTGAAACACATCAAGCATTCCAGGAACATGGCTGTGCATCTTCAGCTTGGTGCTTTACTTTGGTAACTTTTGAAGCTTGGTTTTTTTAGGAGCTCTGAGTTGTGCATCCAGCTCGAGTGGAGCTTCTCCTTTGCAAATTTTAGTTTACACCTGGACACATGCTCAGTGCCCCCAGAGATAATACAAACACAGTAGAGACTTGGACCTATAGAAGAGTGAACCTGTGCTATCAGTTTTGTTGTAGCTTTGTTATTTCACAGCACATCCAGATTCTGTTAAAATGAACTTGTTCTGAAAGAGAATGCCCTGGAAGAAGGATCTAAAGAGGTAGTTTGGCATCTGTCAAAACTGGTGAAGCCCTACTAGGACAAAGGTGCAGATGTTCTTTCAGATGTGTGAGGATACCAAAAAAGGAAGTCTGTGAATAGCCACCAGGCACTGTTTATCAGCAGTGAGAGAGATCTTAGATTCACATGGTTTAAATGGCCACAGGGTCACTACAAGCTCCAGAGAAGACAGGCACACTGCAGGCCCCTCTGGGGCAAACACAGCAGCTGCTTGGTGCATGGAGTCTTGGCACAGTCGTCTTTGCTGTCCCCAGTAAGTATATGCATGTTTCTGAGACAGATGCTGGGAAGTTGCCCAGAGCTGAATTTGTCCTGGTTAGCCAGCGCAGGCAAGTGGGCAGTGGGAATTTCCCCAGCTGTGAGTGTTCAGGTTCTTGGTACGTCTACCTGGGCAGAGCTGAAGGGGGCTGTGAAACCATCATTAGAATCAGGACAGTAACAACTTTTCTGGGGCTTCTTTCCCAGCAGGAGAGATCCTGTTGGCACTACATTGAGGGGCATATGATAACAGATATGCCTGGGTATCCAGATGTGCCTGGGTGAAAATATGGATTGAAAAGCTACACAGCAAGTGGGAAGATTGTGGCTGGAAGTGCAAAATTATGCGTGAGGCTTGGTGTTAAATCGGCTTCATTACTGCTCAAACGCTGGTCACTTCTGTTGCCTTGTTGTTGCTCTGGGATACAGGCAGATTTTGCCAGCCTTTGGGCACAGTAGAGCAGAAGGATGACTCATACCTAAAAAATGATCAGATTTTACATTTAAAAATTTAAGCCACAGATGGATATTTGGATGATTTTTTAAAACAAATCTGTTTCAAACTATCTTTGAAGGAAGACTAGTTGAGAGATAACCCAAGCTATTCTGTGACTATTGATATTGATTGTAACTGCCTGGCTCTCACATCCCACTTTTTGTGTGAGTGAACCAGCCTGATGTAGATGTTGGCTCAGGGAATGATGCTGTTGGAGAAAGTGCCAGTCAGCAGCATACCTGGTTGTCATTCCTGCACTTTGTTATTCCAACTCCTTACCATACTATGGTGTCATATTCAGAGATGCTCTTCTGTGAAAATCTGCCAGTCCTCCAACTACGGAAATTAGTCCCCTTCTTCAACAAGACGTGTCTAAATCTCCCAGATATACCTTTTAGGAACTTCAATCTTAGCCCCTCATCTCAGAGTATATAGAGCACATCAGCAAAGATTTGGGTTCTGATTTGATGATGTCTTAGGTATTTCATGAAGAAATATCAGGAATTAAGTGAGTCCTTCAGACTGTTAAAATTTAGGGATTTTATGGATATGTATTATAGGGGGAAAATGCAGAGAAATTACTAGACTTCAAGTTAGTAGGCAAGACTTACATCAAAGCTATGCAAATTTGGGTTGGATGCTGAACAGACATCTTTTCTATTGTGTAACTGTTGCAGTTAAGCATCCACCAAGCTCTTTCAGCTCTTGATATCTTTATTATAACTATAAAGCTATAGCCGTACAATTATAAACTCTATAGCTTCTTTCTGGTAAATTATTTGTTTTGGCACAGGCACAGTTGGGTGATGGTCAGTAGTTGGTTACAGAAAAGGATGAACTTGATGATCTCCTGGTCTGTTCTGGAAGGAAATCTTATGGAAGAATAAGACTTTTTCTTCAAGGTTTTTTTGCAAATAAAAACGCTTCAGCAATTATTAACATTAGTCTATTCCCTTTTAGTATTTTCCTTCTAGTATTTTCATGAAAGATTCATCTCTGCTTTTATGAACAATATTAAAATAGGTTTATTATATCTAATGTGGAGAACCATCTTTTAAAATTGAACTGAAAGGGTACTTATATCTTCCATCTGCTTCCTTGAGAAAGAAAAAAGAGCTGCAGCCATACTGACCACTGGAAGTAGTCAACTGCAAAGTTCACTATTTAACTCTTGTTCTTTTTTTTCTACCAAAGGGATTTTTATTTTGCGAGTGTGCATAATGCAATGCTGATGTACATCTTGGAGGCACAAAACCTTGCAGGAGGCAAGAAGTAAAGCAAACCAATGGAGCATACCTTTCTGCAATGAAAACACAGGTAGTGAGGCCCACTGGAATTTCCGTTCTGATGGGTATTTCTGAGGAATAGATGTGATACAGGACATACTGGAAATTGCTGGAAAATTTCCAAAAAGATTTGAGTTGAAGTGCGAACAGTCTGTTTGAAAATCATGGTCTCATGCTGGGTGTTGTCACATCTCATACTGGTAATTTCTGTTTCATTATAGAAGGTGAGGAGTTCAAAAGACCTCCAGGATTAGGTAATGGACCCCGCTTGAGTTAACAGACCCCTCCAGTCAACTCAAACCTTTTCTGAAAGGGTGACCTGGCCCTTCCTCTCAATCAGCTCTACTTAAACTGTTATTCCAACCAGGCAACTCTTAACATATTTGAAAAAATTTGCCACAGGTACTAACAAACTTACCCGCACCTGGGGATGTGTGCACAAGAGTGAGAGTTGCTGATTGGTTGCTTTGCTGCTTTTCCTGTGTCTCGGATATGTTCTTTAACTTCCCACGAATGCATAGGGTGCTCTCACTCAGATTATCACTTCTAGTTCTAAAGAAACCTGTCTTGGAGGGGAAACTGCCCATCCTTTGCGTCCTGGGCATGCACTTTTCCACAGGAATAGCAATTTCTCACTGGAGCTGCAGATGAATGGTCTCTGGTGATCTGAATAGGTCTGAGCTGTGTGTCTGAGTCCTGAGGGATTTGCAGGAATGAGTGCAACTGCTTGTTTGGAGTCTGTTATCCAGGTACTCAGTCTGAAGCGCAAAGTCCAAAGCACTGCTGATTACTCACACCCCCAGCATGGTTGCTTTTGTTTGGGGTGATTAAGTGGAATGTCATTTCTAGAAATTGAGGGGAGGAGAGTGTTAAACGTCTCTCTAAGACAGCAATTGCTTGAGGCATGTTGTTACCAGAGTATGAGTATTGACTGGGGCTCCTAAGATGTTTTTGTGCTCAGCTAATCATCACTCTACGCTTGATCTTAAGACTATTTTTGCATAAAGCCCATAATATTTAGACTTATTTAAAAAACAAACAAACAAACAAACAAACAAACAAAAAACTAGCTCTGAATGAATGTGGTATTTTTCCTGCCAGAGCACTGGAGCCTAATTTGGAAGTTGTAATCATCGCAATCCCTTCACTTTCTTTCCTGGGGTGGGTTGGGAAAGGAGGGCATGCTGGATTAGGAAGGACACATTTATTTTTCTGTGTGAGCTTCTCTGGAAGATTGGATGATTTCCTAGCAATTCTCCTTCAGCTCAAACTTGTTTCTTAGGATAATTAAATTCACATTGGTGTATCAGAGCAATGAACTCGAGCTGACTCCTTCAACCAGTGTGCAACTTATATAGGGAGAACTACATTTCAGCTGCCTTGGAGTATTCTCAAAATAAGGATACAGAATTAAATACAAAACCAAGGAGTTGAACAAGGATGGGTTTCAAAAGGTTGTGCTTGTTAGTGGTGCAAGAGGCTTTCTTGTTTTCATATAGTGGCAATGCAGCAATAAAGGGTTTCTTCATTATGGACTCCCTCTTACTTAGTCAAATTCAGCTCCTAAGACTCTGCCACCCTGTTCTTGTTTGAGATGAGATCTCTCTCATTCTTCCTCAACTAGATACAGCTCTTCTCTCTTCCTCATGGATGTTTTAGCAATGAAAATAGCCCATGTTATCATGGGCTGCAGAAGGCAAAAGCTTGTAGAGAAACCCCATCAAAGAAAGTAGTGGCAATTTTCATCATCATCATCATCATCATCATGGCTAGGCTTCATGAACCAAGATTTGAGAAGGGCTCTACCCACACTCGCTACAAGCGCGCTGATGGCTAAAAAGGCCAATGCGAGATAGACAAGTCCAGTTGCATAACGTACAGCAGAAAGACTCCCCAGGTGATATCGATGAGATGCGATTCTTTCTGCGTTGTCTTTTCTCCTCGAGAGTGATCCCGTGTGTGTTCTCAAAAGCAGCAGCAGCGTTATAGATGGTGTGTCTCCAGGCCTCCCGATTGGAGGCCAGGGGTAGACCAATGGTGGTGATCAATATGGCCAAGGCTGAGGGATTGTTTCAGGCAGTCCTCGTATCTCCTCTTTGGGGCTCCTCTCTTGCCGCAGCCAGTGGCAAGTTCCCCATAAAGCACGATCTTAGGGAGGCGATGGTCCTGCATTCTGGAGACGTGCCCTGCCCAGCGCAGCTGAGTTCTCAGCAGCATGGCCTCAATGCTCGTGACTGCTTAGGGTCATTACATTGTTTGTGGCTGGAGAGACCAACCGAGCACACCTTTTGGCACAGTCTATGCAAAAATGTTAAACTACCTAAAATCATGTGCAGCTTCAGAATGATGTGAAAACGTGGTTTTATAACACTGTTGATGTGTTAGTTCTGGTATTATCTAGGACAGTGTGACACAATATTGTACCACCTCCTGCTGCTGTTAGTCATCTTTACTATGAAAGCTCCTTGGAAAAATATTGCAGCTCAGCACCTTAACTAGACTTTTATTTTAGCTATTGATTTTTCACAGTTCCTTTTAACACAGAAATGAATATGTCAAAAAACCTCCCAAAATGTGAGAGTTTTGTAGGAAGAAATTCTAGGAGTGCCTGTTTACTTAGAGGAAAGAAGAAACATTTTGATTTCAGATCCATATTGGAGTTTTCTTCTTTACCAAAAGAAAGAATAGCTTTAAGGAGGGGGAATATGTTGCTGTTGGGAGGGAGGTTGGTATTTTTATTTGTTTGGTTGATTGGTTTTTAATTTTTGTTCTTCCTGCATTAAAAGGACTATATGTATAGTGAAATATATATTTCATAGTCTATACTTTCTAAGATAAGGTCATCTGTCTAGTGGGTGAAGGAAAGATGGTGAATACAGTTTTTCTGTGTTTTAGTAAGGCTTTTGTTACTGTCTCTCACTGGATCCTTCTGTAAAAATTTTCCAGCTGTGGCATGAGGAGGTATATGGTGTGCAGAGTGAAGAACTGGCTGAAGGGCAGGGCTCAAAATGTTGTAGTGAATGGTGCTACATCTGGCTGGTGATCCACAGCAGTGGTGGGCTTAGTTCTATTACCCCTTCTGCTCAATATATTGCTCAACAGTCTGGATGCAGAAGTTGAATGCACCATTAGCAAGTTTGTTCATAATAAAAAACTAGGAGATGCTCTTGGCTCTCCTTTAGACAGACTGAAGTATTGAGAAGCCATCACTGGCATGAAATTTGACAAGGACAAATGCTGCATTTGACATCTGGGATGGAGTAACACTGGACACAAGTATAAGGTAGTAGAAGGGTAACGGAAGAGCAACCTGGCAGAAGGAAGCTGGATGTGGTGCTTGGCAGCAGGCTCAACGTGAGTCATCAGCGTGCCCTGGAAGACAAGAGGGCAAACCCTCTCCTGGGATGAAACATAGTGTAGCCAAGTTGTGAAGGAAGGTGGTTATGAACAATGCAATTGCTGACCTCTCACTGACTGATATCCAGACCAAACCCCCATCGGCAGCTCCCAACCAGCTCCCCCCCCCAGTTTGCATATGGGTGTGATGTTCTATGATATGGAATATCCCTGTGGCCCAAATGGGTCAGCTATTCCAACCATCCTCCCTCCTGGCTTCTTGTGCAGCTCCTCACTGGCAGAGCATGGGGCACTGAAAAGTCCTTGACTTATGGTAAGCACTACTTAGCAACAACCAAAACAACAGCGTATTATCAATATTATTCTCACCCTCGATCCAAAACACATCACTGTACTCACTACTGCTGATTCCAGAACAGTTTCCACCCTTTATTCCATACCATTTACGTCATACCAGTTCCCAGATTTCCCACTATGTCATCATCTTTCCAATTTTTTGATAGATAGACGCAGAGAAATCATCTCCTTATGCTGTGAAGTAGCCCTATAAAAGTCCACTGAGTACATTTACTCAATGGCCTTGTGCTCCATCTGTCATAACAGTTTATCAGGCAGGAAAGATGGTGTGTGGTTTTGGGTTGTTGCATGTTGAAACCAATTCTCATTCCATTACCACTGTTGTCATCCAGTTTAATCTAAGTTCATTTTTTGTTAATTTGGTGGTCAAACAGGAGTCAAGTTCAGATCCCCAGATCTGTCGCAGTGAAGACTTATGCCATCACCACACAGCCCAGTGTGGTGATATAGCCACCACAAAAGTGATAATATACAGAGTTAGATGGCAATTAGCATCGTATTCTCACCCAAAATGAAATCCCCTTGAGGCACACACCAGACTTCCCTATCCTCCTGCATTACCCACCAAGTGCACCTAGGTCCTTGAGCAAAATGAATTCCACAGATGGGTTTCCCTTTGCCTGGGGCATGAATAACCCCATGCTGTTTTCTCCAGAATGTTTTTAATATGCACTACGGGACTTCTTTCCCTTTCTACAAGAACATAAGGGTTTTGACTGGGCAGGGCAAGCCTGATTAGCAGATCCAGTAGTGCTGACTAAGCCCGTGGCCTTTGCTAAATGTATATTCCAATTATTTAAGGTCCCACCACCCATTGTTCTCACTATCTCTCTCTAACTATCCACTGCATCATATGATCCTTCTGGAGGCTACTAGGGAATGTGATACATCCACTCAATGCCCTGTTCTTTGGCCCAAGTATTTATGAAGCTAATTTGAAAATGAGTCTATTGTCTGAGGCAGCATGGGCTTACCAAGATATAAATATTTCACCCTTATGTTGACAATCCAAATCCACCTAAGCCACATATCCTTTTTTCTAAAAATAAATTAAAAACCCTAACCCTTTTCTTAAATCTCTCTTAATCCATTTATTACTGTTAAGCAACTTGATTTTTAAGGACCTTTTTTATAGCTGGGAATGTATTCCACCCTAATTTTGTGTTCAGGATTATTGCAATTAACTTTTGGAAACTACTGATAACTAATTAACTATTGCTTGCCCTTCAGATTTTTTTCGCATTCCTAATTTCCTTCCAGTCACCAAATGAGTCAATTATTTATATCTTCTGAAGTTTAAAGATCAAAGGCCTAATGTTTTCATTCATTCAATAGGATGAAATATTATCAATCATTCCAAAAGGAAAAATTGCTTTTCATGGTGGATTGAAGGCCAGCATTTGGAAAGCACGCCAGTGAGGAGTAAAACTGCCTATCTCATTTTCTTTGCTTTAATTTCTAACTGGCTCTTGTCACCTCTTGGGACTGCCACCCTGTGCTCTGATAACTTTGTGCAACTCTGTTCCAGGATGGCACCTTGCCTTTATAGCAACTGTGTGTCCTGGGAAAGCAGCTGAGGGGCAGCAAGAATACTATCTTTGTTCAAGAATGACAAGGGAATCTTGTATGCTGCATATAGGAACCTCATTCCCCCAAGAAATTTAGTTTTGTGGTTCTTGACAGAGCCAGACAGCTCTTGGAGATGTATGGCAAAAGAACAGTGACTTCGTAGTGGTAGGTTGTTTGACCATCAATCTTCTCCACTATGCAGTTCTCCACTGAGCAGTTTAATATCCCAGTTGCAACAAGCAATTTCAGAACAGCGAAGCAGCATGGGATGCCTCTATGGATACAGAAAAAAAAGAGGTTTTGACAGAACCAAGGTCTAAAGTGGCTCAGTGTCCTCACATAAAATTTCTGTGGGGAACATTTATTCAAGGTGGAGTCTTGCTGCCTGCATTTTTTTTCTGCTTTTATTAGTTAGATGTAAAGATGTAAGTTGTATATGTTTTGTTTTACTTTGCTTTGCTTTTCCCTTTGTCTTATATGGAAGTAGTTTTCTGTAATTTTTTTTTCCCCTAGGGAACTAGGAATAATGAAAGTTCCATTTTTTAAAAAGTTGTAGGAAAAGACTTGGGGAAAAAAAATATTGCTTTGCAGGAGAAGGAGAGTCATTGGGAGAGTGAATGTGACTAAGGAAGAGAGATGGCATGAGAGAGAATAGGGTTAGTGCCAGATGCAAATCCACTGGGACTGCTGAGTAACTGTGTCTGGAAAACTGGGTACAGGCAAGCCCTGAATGAGGTAAGTAAGGAAAGCAAAGGCTGCCAAGCGAATGAGAATGAGGAGGGAATGAGACTGTCCACGGGTGAAAGGAGGTGTGGTGTGCCCTAAATAGGAATGCTAGCAGAAATCACCATCCTGACCTTGGGTGGATGTGGAAACCCCAGCTCTCTACCTAGCTGGTCATGTTAGGCAGAGGTTTTGGTTTTCTGGAGATTCCACCATACCCCTTGGGCAGAGCATGGAAATGAGAGTAAAGCAGGAGATGCCTGGAAAGTAAGGAAGTCAGGAAAGCAAGAAGAAGGACATATATTGACATCCCCTTCAGATGCAAATCATGGAAGAGCCTCAGCTGTGAGACGTGCCTCTACTTTCTGGTCTTGTCTTGCCAATGGTCAGAGCTGCATTGATACTCCAGGAGCTCAAGACAGCAGTAAACAAGGACTACCAGGGAGCAGTCATGGGTGAACTCTCATTGTCACTGCACTCTCTCGGAGGAAAACTCCTGATAAACTCTAGCTTATGGGCAAGAATCTTCTAATTCAGGGGTTACAGGAGTCCTTCAGCGGTGAGGACAGGCTGTCTTCCTAACTGCTTTCTCAAACTTGCAATCTTCCTAACTTGCAGTCTCTGACTGACAGTATCTAGAGTCTTAACTGCAACAATTTCTTCTATCAATCTCATACACTGACATGCTTTTTTGTGTGTCAGAAATGGAGGAATCTGGTTTTCCAGAAGCTGTGGACCAGAAGATGTTCTGTGGAAAAGCAGATGCTTTTTCTTTCACCTGCACTTTTTTCCACTCACAGCTTCTTTAAATCTTGCTTTATCTCTCCTCCTGTCATTTTCTCTTTAGACAAGCATCACTTGCACCCTCTCCCTTAAGGAAATTTTCCACGTGCTGCTGTTTCACCTCTCAGAAGGGCAGTTGCTTATCTGGGAGCCCTGGCTTCCCTTTGTTCCTTAACGCAGCCACCTGTCACCATTTGCAATAAGCAGATGTCTCTTTAGAGGGTATGGCTGTTAGATGCAAGTATGCTGTCATTATTAGAAGCTGTTCTCACCTAGAAAGATATTTCCACAGAGAGATGCAAGATTTGCCAGTATTTTCTTTAATAGCAGTGTATTTAATTCTACGATACTGCATTGAAATGAGTGAGTCCTTGTTCCTATTAAATCTCTTCCAGATTTTTTTTTTTTTCCCACTGTTTAGGTATTTTGCCGTTTTCTTGGGGAAAGAATTACAGCTGTAACATATTTGCCATTTCTTGTGTATCTCTATCAGGTCTTCAGTTCAATCTGAGAAAGGTTTGTCCTGCACCATACAAATACTTCATGTTGGGAAGTCCATAAGGAAGACATGCCTGTGTAATTTAACCCAGGGGCCAGGAGGAGTGTACTACTCAGTGAACTCATGCTGGACCAGAAAACACACTCATTTGTTACACATGGTCCTGAAAAATCTGGCAGCCAAAGCACAAAACTTTTACGCAGGACAGCCTAAAAATCTGTAAATGGGGTGTCAAG
Organism: Empidonax traillii; assembly: GCF_003031625.1. Lineage (NCBI taxonomy): Eukaryota > Metazoa > Chordata > Aves > Passeriformes > Tyrannidae > Empidonax > Empidonax traillii. Next base: position 660,260 of record NW_020955449.1, read on the forward strand.
ACTCCCAAATACCTTCCAATCCCTTTGCACATTTGTGGAGGCAACATATTTCTGTCTTTGAAGTTATATGCTCAGATAGCTCTAGTTTTTACAGTTTCTTTCAAAGTAAAAGTGGTGAAGATTTTTTCTTTTCTTTTTTTTTTTTTTTTAATTTTAACAGTCTCTTCCTTAGCATGCGTAAATTGCCAGAAGCAATCTAAGAAGAAGAAGCAATTTTTAATTAAGCCACATGTCTCTGCAAACCTTCTTTGTTTCACATCCAAACTCTGCCTTCAAAATGCCACCTGTCTGCATCTGCAATATCTACTGTGGATTGGGCAGCAACTACTGCTGAATTGCTGTCCTTGGGTTGTCAGGCAATCGTGGGTGCTGATGGAGTGATTTGGAAATATTTTTAAACAGTTGTGTGTGTGCATCCTTGGTGATCTTCTTTGCTTATTTAACAACAAACAAAATATCAAGGATCTGGATTCTGGTTATGCCAATACTTGACTAGCCTTGAGGACGTGGTTATGGGTGGATTTGCCAGGCAAGCTAAAGTGCTTCAGGAGAGGGATCTGTGGAATGAACTTCGAGCCTGGATTGAAGATTTGCCCGGAAACTGTCCCTCACTGTAGCTGTTTGAAGACTGTTAACTTGAAGTCTCCTTCTAGGAATGCCGCCCTTTTTAGGTTTGAACTTAAGGTGGAGATTAAGTTTACAGCGCACAAGGCGATGATCTGTTTGGCATTCTGCACTAGGCATCAGCGGGTATGACGGACATCGCGGATATCTCTCTGTTGGACCAAGATATAATCAGTGAGGTGCCAGCGCTTGGATCTAGGATGCATCCAGGTTGTCTTCAAACTATCTTTCTGCTGAAAGATAGTGCTGGTGATGGTAAGCTGCTGCTCAGCACAAAACTCTAGCAGAAGGCGACCATTATCATTGCAGCTCCCAACACCATGCTTGCCTATTACTCCTTTCCAGGCTTCAGAGTTCTTTCCTACTCTGGTGTTGAAATCACCAAGGATAATGATCTTATCATCTGCAGGAACCTTTTTGGATAAGGTGGTATAGGTTTTCAACATTTCTGCACACCAACATGTCTTTCATTCACCAAGGCACAATATGAGATACTTTTGAGGGTAGAAAATCCTATTTATTGTGCTTGAAAATATATTTGAAGTCCAGCACAGAAACATTTTCGTCATGCTCAGCTCTGACTGAATCTGCCTTGTTTTCTCAGGAGAAATGCTTGTGAGGAAGGAGAGCACTCTGAGATCTCCTTTGATATAATGATGAAATCATTGCTGTATTTTGTACTCCATCAGGCACACCACTGTGCTTATTTTTAATGCAAAGCTATTTTTTATGTATCAAAACTGGCAATGAAATTAATATACAGTATATAAATGCATTATATAAAAAGAAGAACTCTGGCAGCTGCTTTAGAGAAGTGATTAAAATTTAAAGGGCAGTTTGCCAGCAGAAGAAAACAAAATAAACTCATTATTTACCATGGCTACACCACTAATGGAGTATAGAAATTATTTTATTAATATTTCTGGTGTTTTAGAGGCCACTTTTGTTTTTTTTTTTCTTGACAACCGCTTCTTTACTTGGAAAGATGATTACTCTGGAAGTTAACAACAGCCCTTTCTGTGGTAAACCTAGTTGCTCTGGCAACTGCTTTCCATCCAGAATATAATACTCAAGAAATAATTCTCTCCCTCCACTTTTGGGCCAACGTTCTTGTCTGTCAACTCCCTTTACTCCTCTAGATGCTTGTGGTATTTCTTCTAGAAAATCTGTTCAGAGATGTTGGTCCATCAGGTGACTGAAGCTTTCCAAGAAGGGCACAACCAAGGCTTTGGCTAACTATGAATAAAAGGTACATGGACTTTTCAAAGTCTAGGAGGTATCGGTATCGTAGGTGGCAGAAAAGACTTTTCCAAAGTCCTTGTGATAAAAGCACAAGGATGGGGCACAAAACTGCCTGAAAGGCACCTAGACCTGAACTTGGCCATTCTCAGCCAGATCTTTATATCCCTCACTAATTTTCTTAACAGGCTGGAAGCTAGCACATCCCTGTGCCACTCTTGTAAGGCTGTCCACCTGATAAAAATCATCTGGCCCTTCAAATAGCAGGGAGAAAATACATTGAAGAGCTGTGACCACTTGAGAATTTTTTTTTTTTAACTGACTTAGCACAAAAGGAAATAACAGTGTTTTTCTTCTGACAAAGAAGCAGCCTTCAGGTTTTGTTAACCGGATAGCAAGGAAATGAAGACTTGAGATGTGCTAATTGATTGTGTTTGGATGTCTATTGATTGAGCAATTAGGATGTCATTGCAAGAGAATGCTTGTCTAAGATGGTTCCGGGGATGAACTGTTCTGTCCAAACTGTTGCCTGAATAAGGTAAGTGGAAATATTGAAACAGTGGAAGATAGTGCCCTGAATAGCCCTGCTGGCTGTTAAGTGTGTGCATGAATGTATGCACTTAATTTTGGCTAGCTGCTTTGCTTATTGCAAGAGGCTCTGAGTACAATAGAGATAACAAGGCCCTGTAATGTACAAACAGTTTTTTAATATTGCTAATCAAAAATATTAGTGATGCCTTCTGCTTCTGCATATGGTGCTTTGTAATAATTTTAGTGGAGCAAAACCTACAACTGTAGCTAGATCTCATCTCTTCAAGCTAATCTGTCAGAAAAAGTATCTCATAATTAAATATTACTTTAGTCTATTCTAGTATCTAGATTTATTCCTTCAAGGCTTGGAACTAATTACATTCAGGTTTAACCTTAGCCTAGGCAACTGTCTCTGACAGCCCTTGAAAATGCTAAAAGTTCCAGAGGCTGACCTTTACTTTTTCAAACACTTTGGATACAAACTTGTAGTAAGGTACAATTTGTAGTAAGGTACAATTGCAGGTGCTGCCTCTGAGGAATTTTAACTGGTGCTTTCCTTTTAAATTTAAAGTTGTGCAGTGAGCTAAGGAGGTAAAAAATGCTTAGCCAACTTAGCATAATGTAGTGAAACAGCGCAATCTGAATGAACAAACTGGATGCTTTCCAGGCCTTGTAGACCATTTGACACAGTCCCGTTGGGTCAGAGGCTCCTGCAGTGAGATCCTGTCCCTATAACTGGTCCAGAAATTCTTGAAAAGTATTACAGCCAGTCTACCTCACTACTAGAATCATAGGACTGTCCTATTAGTTTACTCTTGTTTCTGCACATAGTAGGATTTGAGCACCAGGTGTTTGCTGCTTCCATCCCAGGGGCAAAAGAGATGCTCACCAATCTCCTTTTGCCCCCCAAGTCTGATTGAGGGAAGGGACACCTCCCTCTTATCTCTATAAGGAAACTACTACTCCAGGTGGCACATTCAGGAAAGTGCCTGAAACATGGTTTTTTGGCAGTTTTCCAGCTTGATTTTTTTAGTGGAATTTTTTTTTAAATATTTGCTTGTTCCTTTCTGTCTTTACTTTTGGTTTGTTTGTTGATTTTAGTGTTTTGTTGTTTTAAAGCAGCTGCTCAGCCCAGAATTAACTTAGTTTTGCCCTGCTGTAAGGTAAAGGAGAATTAGGCAGACCTTCTGGGCAATTTCACCTGCTCTCACTGTTAGAAGTCCCTGTCTCTGTTCTATGATGAGACTGTCATTATTTTCCTCTAAGCAACCTGTGTTGTTTACAAACATGCCTTTTGTCCACAGGTATGAAATACAGAGGTGCTGTTTCACAATTAGGAAAGTTGGACTGCAGAGACTTTTAGGGGCTCTGTCCTCACGTGCCCTTGGCCACTTGTTTCCAGTCCATGTAACTTGTCCGGGGTCACAGATGTACCAGTCCCTCCAAGGCTAGCTTTCAATTGGAAAACTAGGAAATGGCAGAGTTATTTTGGACAGTGATTGAATTCTTAGGTACCACCTAGGGCCAACTGAAGGACAAGGAAGCGCTTGGAGGGCGACCTATTTTTCCTGACCTGTGACACTGGCTGTACCAGGCTGTGCACTTGAAACTCTGAGAAACTAAAATATGCTAAATACAGTTTTATCCGATAGGAATCTCTCTCCCAGGCAGAGATTAGCCAGGGAGTGAGCTGCTCTGAGCAAATTACCATTATAGAAATAATAAAACAAGTTCAAACCTGTTTCTATTCATCTGGCAAGTGCTTTCACACTAATAATGGAAAGGGCAGCAGTATTATATATTAATGACCTCCTTTCCATTGTTCTGTGTAACTGCACTTCATTAAAAGGCAACCTTTCTCCTGTCCTTAAATAGTAAATATATAAAAGCACATCAATATTTTATGGCAGCTAAGGCTGCCTGCTACCTGTAATTATAGTCAATATTGGGTTGGAGAGAAATTACTTCATTTCCTTAACGTTTCATACATGGAAAAACAACCAGGCTTTTCCTGTATTTCTAATTGCATTGACTGGCTCCAGGTCAGTGTTCTTTTACAAATTATTACCAGGCCCTGGAAAATGTGGCACTGAAGTAAAACCTTCTCTCAGCTAAATGCCAGTCCTTGTTGCAGGCTATCTGTGCAAGTTTCTAATCCCAAGTCCCATTTAGTCTAGGGACTCCTAGTTCCAAATTCATCAACATTAAACCTTGATTAAACTCTGCCTGGAAAGCAATGAACCTCTGCTTTCAAAGAGAGCAATGGGAGCTCTCTCTGCTTTGATGAGTACCACTTGTGTGTTGTGCCATTCCCTGCAACCCTGTGATCCTGCTGGGAAAGGGAAAGTGGATGTCTGAGATCTTGAATGAGAAAGAGGTGGAAAGCAACTTTGCTCAGCTAATGAACTATAGCTAGAAGAGAGGAGAGCAAGGGAAAACCATAAGTTGCAGGGATTTCTCTCTTCTACCATGGGCTATCTTGTTTCTCCTTTGGAAAGGAGTGTTAGGACTGTGAGACCTCAGGCTGCAGCCTTAAAGGAAGCGAGTCCAGCTTGCTCACGTGTGTATAGAGGACCAACAGCTAAGGGCTACAGGACCCTGAACTTGAAATAGAGATGAGAGATCTCACCAAGATTAGATGTCAGCAGAATTGCAACTGAAGTTTTGTACTGAAAGGGAGAGGTGAAGAGCATTTTCTGGTTGATGCTGCTTGGACGAGGGGAGTTGAAACAAGGGCACTGTGACCTCTACCTGTCAGTTTCTTATTTCCACCCCCAAAAGCCCTATCTGAAATCTAGGTAACATCACTCCCAGGTCCTTTCCTAAGCAGCCTGGGCAGGTTTACTGCTTGATTTTCCCAAAGAGATTCCCAACCTACTAAAAGCAGCACTTGTTTTGTAACAAATGATATGCTTTTGACTGTGTGCTACAGAGAAACTACATCTGCAGACAACAGTTTTCCACTGATGTCCCTCTCATCTCTCTCCTGAAGGCTAGCAGATATATGTCTCTGTGTTTAAGCTTGCTTCTAGCTGATGCAGCCCAAATTTGGGGGGTAGTGAGATATGGACATGGACTCACTGATTCATTAATCACAACTGGTTAGAAATATGTAGCATATGTGGGCTGCCTGGAAAGGGCCAAGACTTGGATCATGTGCCTGGGCATGTCAGTGCAGAGCAGTTCGACATTTTCAATGAAAAGATATACTTGAAAATAGAAATTGTGCCAAAGTGCACAAACTTGCAAGACTTGCAAAAGACTTCAAGAAAGTCCCTCATTTGATTTTTCAGTGCTGTAATTACCATGTGCCTGTGACACTGGTTGTGTTGTCAAATGAGCAGAGGTGATTTGTGCACAGATGATACTCGAACTGCAAGGACTGACAAAATATCTACAGCATTACTGAATCCTTGCTATAAGTCTAAATTTTTTAACGTGCTTGAGCACATTCCAGAGCACAGGTTTCCTTATTGCTCAGTGACATATGCATGGCAAACTTACACACTCTTGCATTACTGCTGGTTGCCACAATACACCTACCATATAGGCAAGCTGGGTATCTTACTACTATGTCAGAATAAAGTACAGTTGATATGAAAGCTTTGACTGTTAGCCAAGAAGAGGTGTTGACCTGAGAAAGAAATTACTTCACTGTCTTGCCAGAAATATTCACCCCATTTAAGACTACTGTGTATTAGCTGTATGTGTGTGTGAAAGCTGATGGACTTAATGCACAGCTAGCTCTGACACTGGAAACTGTGGGCCTCTTAACTGTGTGGTCCAGCAGGACTAGGATGCTGGAGGGCTGAGTTTTCCATTGCTGAAGAGCTCTGCCCATTGTTATCAGAGTACCTGCAGATGCATGGTGTCTGGCACCTTTCCATACAGGCCATGGCTTCTTGGCGTGTCTGATCACTGCAATTGCTGTGGTTTTGTGCACGAGGCCTTTTCTTTTTTGCCATGTCCTTTTCTTTCACAGGAATGCATGTGGCAACACCCCAGCATTCCTATCCCACATACGGCCCCTCCTTATCTTTGCACGCAGCAAACCTGTAACGTGGGACAGTGGAGGTGGGTGCTTGGCTGTGGCTGGGCTGAAGACCAGTCAGCTGAGCTGCTCCAGGGCTGGCCCTTGAATCTTCTCCACAGGTTGCCCTCATGTTCTCCTTTTCAAAAAACACTATGAATATATATAATTGTTTTGATGTTGAGGAAAAATCCCTAACTCTTCACAAATTATTTTACAATCTCTTCCTATTTTAAGGCAGTTTGTGATACTCCTTGAACATTTGACCCCATATTGTTTACACACCAGAGGCGGTGTACCAACCACTGAAGCTGGAACAGGAAGCAATGACAGTGCAAAGGCTGGGTCAAAGACACTTTGACTTCCAGAGCAGTCTAGATTTCATTCCCAAAGTCTTCCCGCTTCCAATCTCCTCACTACAGTTACTGAGTCAAGGAATCAGTTATTTGAAAAACTCTGGGTTTCTTCTGTGGTTTGGCTTGCTGTTGCATACAGGTTCCCTTTTTCTTCATTACTTCACATAGAATGCCAAGCAAAAGTAAACTTTATGTCCATTTAAGAAACTCTCTAGGACCCCCTTCCAGAGAAAAAAACCACATCTGTGTGTTAAATCAGCTCTTCCAAATCGTTGCAAAAATTTTAGAAGAAGAGTCAAGTATTATTTTGAAATAGAAAAAATCTAGAATTTTCTTTCAGTTACTTGAGGAAAAAACACTTTGAGCAAGTGTTCCTTTACTATTTTTTTCTTGTACTTGGAAGGGTTTTTATACAAATGTGAAAATTAATTAGGATAGAGAATGTAGGATCTTGTTTATGTGAACATATTTGTTGAAAGTTTATGAGGGCTGAATATTGCAGTAATTGATGTGTGCTTGTATTTCAGTTTCTCATGGATGCCATCTGGTCCTTTTAAGCTGCTCTGTTGTTTTATATCTTGTGTTGTGCCGGTTTATTTCTCTTTCTTATGATTTTGTGCTTACTGTTGTTGGGAGGTGGAGGGAGTGGGAGAGAAGGAAGTGTGGACAAATTGGAGGAAGGATGAAATATCTGCAAAAGTATGAGCACTGGATTGATTAATTCAGTTTGTATACGTGCTTTACGTTAGGGACTGGCAGCATGTGACTAAAAGGATGGATATATCTCAGCTTTTTGAACAGTAGTCAGCTAATGTTAGGAATGGCACAGAACATCTAATGAAATGTTAGTGAAAAATATGATTCTTTTTATCCCCTGCAAAAAGGGACTGCATTTTCATAGCTGCAAATATTATGTGTAGAGTGAGAATTCAATTCTTCTTGAAAGGGCCGTATCTCGACAATGCAACCACTCTGCTGAGTGTGCTGCCTGGTCATGCTCACAATCCCTCAGCAAGCTATCTATTTGTGGGTAGTGATGCTTTTTTCTTTTTCCCATGTCCTGGTGTAAAGGAGGAGTAACCAACTGCCTGGAACCCAAATCAAGAGGCTCCAGATCTGTGCCCAAGGTGTTACCTTTCCATCCTGAGAGCTTCGTTCCCTTCCTGCTACAAGGAGTTCTTCATGAGACAGACCTCATTTAGTCTATTTTATTCTATGAGCTGGCTACCCATGGGCAACTCTGCATTTGTACACGGTCATCTGGATCCTGTTTCTGTGCCACTCCTTTTCTGACTGTCCACCACCAGCTTCCAGCCTAGTACTGTGTTTTCGTCTCTTTGATCACAGATTTTCCCCTCTACCTCCCAGGTCCTCACCAGTGAGTGTTAACCCTGTTTTGGGGCCACCAGTTCTCATCTCACTCTAACTGGGCAGCAGCAGATCTATTGCAAAACTGGATTCTATTCCAAAGCAGCACACTTCTCTCCCCATGGTAGCTTCAGGGACAGCTGTCCAGTGTAGGGACAGCCAGGACTAGTCTAGGACTGACCATGTGCTCAGTGGGCAGCCACTACACATGTGCTGATGGGTTGACTGGCTGTCACCTCCAAGGGAGTGCTCCAGTTGATTATGATTATGATATTTTAGAGCATTGTGTATTGCTTTGGAGAGACTGAAATTATTTGTTAGAGTTGAAAATCTCTCTCCTTTTTTATGTCACTTCTTAGATATTAGAGCCTTTTTACTGCCCACACATGTACATAGTAAGAGAAGTTTAGATTAGAAATGGGCAGTTTTGACAGTGGAAAAGGTATAAATTCTACTCTTAGCAGAGCTGGTTGGGAATGGTTCAGTCTTCCTGGGGTGAGGGGAAACTGCAACTGACTTAGAAGGCATTATTTGCCACATGATACTTAAAAAAAAGGTAGAAAATTAGGATAAAAAATAATAACATTATTTTCTCTGGGGTGGGCTCACTCAGCAAACAACACCTACCATAACATCTTTTCATAACACACTTGGGCACAGACCCCATGCGGTATAATGGAATCATTTGTTGCAGTTCTTTCATAGTTTATATATACCATTATAACAGCAGTAAATTCCTATTGGTCACTTTTCTCTATATCTACTTTTTAGTTAGGCATTCACTGTCCATGAAAATATAATACTAAAGCAGTTTCCCACACACAAGGGTACATTTCACCACGTCTCCATTTATCTTGCCAAGTTCGCCTCTAAGTTTCTCCCAGTGTCATATAATCTCAGTTCCCTACATCTCCCTCTTCTTTATTTCTGAGGCACTTAAAGCTGTATTGACTTGTACCACCAAGGCTTGATTATTGCCTTTTGTATCACAGATCCCAATCAAGCATGGTGAGCAGAGAATCATCCCCAATAGACCCAACACTATAACCAAGCTACACATTGGAATTTTTTCACCCATGGCCCTAATCCCAAAGTCTAATTCCATCCTTCAAAGTGGCTCCATCTGTCGTTCACTGTCAGCTTCTTCATTAGGTCCTGTAACTGTTTTAAGCTTTTGTGAATGGAGATTGATTTTTGTCACCTAAATTCATACAACATATTCCTTCAAATTCTTCACATCCGTGTGAAGAACTGCTAAACGCAAAAAGTCAGTAGTAGCTCTATTTTGCAAAGTAGCATGTCTCACTGACTGAACATTCATCAATAAATCTGCAAAAGTCTGATTAGTAACATTTGCCTGTTTTGCTAACCAGCATCCTAATTTATTTAATGTAGCTAAAGCTTTTGTAGCTGCCACTCCAGATGCTAGGAAAGAGGCAGAAATTCTTGTCCCTTGATTCCAAAATTTTATGTTATCCCTACATTCACTAGTGAAGGTGTGTACATGTCTCCTGTATCTATTACGGTGTTTTAGGATCATTGTCATATTAGAAGTGAAAAAGGTTAATTTTCCTGCCTTATCGAATTATTTTCTGATAATTCTTGCTGGTGCCAAAACCCAGCTGGTATCAATCTCCACAAAGGAGAAAAAGATTAGACGTAAGGTTATGTGACTTGAAAAGGATCGAGTACTATTATCTATATGAGAACACCATAGAGATGCATTACTAAGTGGCCTGGTACCTGTGACATTCCAGGGGCAGCTAACACTGTTCTTAAACATTATGCATCTATGTGCATGCAGGGATCTGAACAATTCCAATTTTTGAAGGGAATTTATACATGGCTGACCTACGTGAGACCACCACCCATCCCAGGAGTCATAGGTGTCGTTTCTCATAAGTTTTTGGCAAGGGGATGGTGTATGCAGTGAGTGATTACAAAGAGTGAACAAGTCCTGCGGGACTAGAGGAACACTTACTTAGCAAGTCAAAAAAGGGTTTATTAGGTGTTGCAGTGCTAAGACACATGGTATCCTGCCCCTTTACATTGGCTAATGTAACTCTTATGTTCTGTTTCGGTTGAGTCCACTGGCCAAAATGAATAAGGATGAAGATTCCACCATGACAGAAGGTGTCAACACGGTAAGCTCTATGTGTGTCTCAAATGCTAAGAGTGGCTCACCAATTGCACAGGAGAGATGGAGGGTAAGGTCTTTTAATCCTGGGTGGAAATGCATTTGTTTACTATCAGAATCCCTGCAGTGAAATGGTCAGTCTGATTCCCCAATTGGACTAAGAATCAAGATTCTTCCAAGAAAAAGGTGTCCAGCACAGGAAGCTCTCTCTGTGTATAGAGTGAAAAGAGTGACTCACCAATTGCAGAGGTGAGATGGAGGGTAAGGGCTTTTTTTCCTAGCTGGAACTTCATTTGTTTGCTGTCAGAACCCCCACGCTGGAATGGTCAGTCTGACAGCCAAAAGGAATAAGAAAGAAGATTCCTCCGAGACAAAAGGTGCCCGCACAGGAAGCTCTATATGTGCCTGGAGTTCCAGGAGCTGCTCACCAATTGAACTGGAGATATTAAGGTTTTTGGTTTTTTTAATGTGGAAATGCATTTGTTTGCTGTCAGAACCGCTGTTGTTAAATTCTCGATCTGAGTCCCAAAATGGAATAAGATTGAAGATTCCGTCCAGAAAAATAGAGCCAGCAGAGGGAGCTCTATCTCTGTAATGGAGTACCAAAAGCGCGTCACCAATTGAACAGGAGAGATGGTGGGAAAGGGATTGCTTTCCCTGTGAGAAATACATTTGTTTGGTGTCAGAACCTCTGCATTGGAATTGTCGCTTTTCTCTGTTGCAGCGGCAGAGTGAACTCTTTGGACTCTGCAAGCCTGGAAGCGCTTCAGCGTCGAAGCAGCTGAGTACAAGGCATCTCTGGAGAAATGTGTCAAGAGGGAAAACTTGTCAGGACCTATACTTTTCTAATTGAAAACTTCTAAGCATTGGCAGTCCCCTTCTGCTTTGAAACCCTTCCACTGCACACATCTGAAGACGCGCAGCATGTTCTTCTCAGCTAGGTGTACTCTGAAGCGCTTTCAGGCTGGCAGAGTCCAGAGAGTTCTCTCTGCCGCTACCACACAGGAAAGTGAGACAGGGCAAAAGACATCGCTGCCTTCGCCCTGCTCCTTGCGGCTGTTCTGTTACGCACTGAACACAAGAGCTAGGCGCTTTCCTTTTCACATGGATGGAGTCCCTTCTTCTCTTTGTCTCCCACGGATCTGACTTGATACTCTTAGAGAGTCCAGCAGATGAGCCCATGCCAAATGTCCTGAAAGGAAGACTCACAGCTAAATTTTCTCTCCCTTATGAAACCACAAAGAGTACATCTAGTTGAGAAGAACATGCCGCGCGTCTTCAGATGTGTGCAGTGGAAAGGGCTTCGAAGCAGAAAGGGACTGTCCATGTTTAGAAGTTTGCAGTTAGAGAGAATAGGTCCCGACAAGCTTTCTCTCTGGGCACACTTCTCCAGCGCAGCCTTGTACTCAGCTGCCTGTGCCCTGAAGCGCTTCCAGGCTTGCAGAGTCCAGAGAGTTCGTTCTGCCGCTGCCGCACAGAAAAGCGAGAAAGGGCAAAAGACGTTGCCGCCTTCGCCCTTCTGCTCGTGGCCCTACAGCTGCACACTGAACACAAGAGCTAGGCCTCAGTCTGTCAATTTCTGTTCAGACAACCTTAGACAAAACAAATTCATTTGCACCCAGGAAAAAAACACCCTTACCCTCCATCTCTGCTGTGCAATTGGTGAACCACTCTTGGCAGTCCATACACACATGGAGCTTCCTGTGCTGGCACCCTTTGTGTGGGGGGAATCTTCCTTCTTAGTCCATTCTGGGACTCAGACTGACCATTTCAGTGTAGGGGATCTGAAACCAAACAAATGAAGTTTCAGCCAGGAAAAAAAGCTCTTACTCGTCATATCTCCTGTGCAATTCGTGAACCACTCATGGCACTCCATGCACACTCAGAACTTCCTATGCTGGCACCTTTTGTCTGGCAGGAATCTTCATTCTTAGTCCATTTCCAGGCTTAGATTGACAATTCTAGCACAGCTGTTCTGAAACCAAACAAATGCATTTGCACCCCAGAAATAAATACCATACACTCCATCTCTGCTGTGCAATTGGTGTGCAACTCTTGGCACACATGGAGCTCCCTCTGCTGGCACCTTCTGTCTAGGAGGAATCTTCATTCTTAGTCCATTTGGGGACTCAGAGTGACCATTTCAGCACGGGGGATCAGAAACCAAAGAAATGAAGTTTCAGCCAGGAAAAAATGCTCTTACCCATCATATCTCCTGAGCAATTCATGAGCTACTCTTGGCACTCCATGCACACATGGAACTTCCTGTGCTGGCACCTTTTTTCTGGAAAGAATCTTCATTCTTATGCCATTTGGGGCCTCAGTCTGTCAATTTCAGTTCAGAGAATCTGAGAGAAAACAAATTCATTTGCACCCAGGAAAAAAAAGCCCTTACACTCCATCTCTCCTGAGCAATTGGTGTGCCACTCTTGGCAGTCCATGCACACTCAGAACTTCCTGTGCTGGCACCGTTTTTCTGGCAGGAATCTTCATTCTTAATCCATTTCCAGGCTCAGACTGACAATTCTAGCACAGCTGTTCTGAAATGAAAAGAAAAAGCATTTGCACCCAAGAAATAAATACCTTACACTCCATCTCTGCTGTGCAATTGGTTAGCCACTCTTGGCACTCCATGCACATATAGAGTTTACTGTACTAGCACCTTTTGTCTGGGAGGAATCTTCATTCTATGTCAACTGGGGCCTCAACCTGACCATTTCAGTGTAAGGGTTCTGACACCAAACACATGAGGTTACAACCCGAAAAAAAGCCCTTTCCCTCCATCCATGTGCAATTGGTGAGCCACTCTTGGCACTCCATACACACATGGAGCTTCCTGTGCTGGCATCTTTAGTATGAGAGGAATCTTCATTCTTAGTCCATTTGGGGCCCAGCACTGACCATTTTAGCGAAGGTGTGCTTACATCAAACACATGAAGTTCCAGCCAGGAAACAAAGCCCTTAACCTCCGTCTTTTGTATGCAATTGGTGAGCCACTCTTGGTACTCCACGCACACCTAGATCTCAGTGTGCTGGCACCTGTATTCTGGGAGGAATATGCATTCTTAGTCCATTTTGGGACTGAGACTGACCATTTTAGAGAAATGAAAAAAAAAAGGGGGAAAAAAGGGGGAAAAAAAAAAAAAAAAGACCTTACTTTCCATCTCTCCTGAGCAATTGGTGAGAGACTCTTGGCACTCCATACACAGATAGAGCTTCCTGTGCTGGCACCTTTTGTCTGGGAGGAATCTTTGTTCCTAGTCCATCATTGCGCTAAGACTGACCATTTCGGCACAGGGGTTCTGAAACAAAACAAATTAAGTTTAAGCCGGGAAAAAAAGCCCTTGCCCTCAGTCTCTCCTGTGCAATTGGTGAGCCACTCTTGGCACTTCATGAACACCTCGAGCTCCCTGCGTTGGCACCTTTTGCCTGGGAAGAATCTTCATTCTTATATCATGTTGTAGAGTCAGAACCCCCACACTGAAATGGTCTGTCTGAGTCTCCAGATGGACTAAGAATGAAGACTTCTCCCACACAAAATGTGCCAGCACAAGAAGATCCATGTGTGCAAGGAGTGCCAAGAGCGGCTCACCAATTGCACAGGAGAGATGGAGGGCATGGGCTTTTTTTTCTCCTTGAACTTCATTTGTTTGATGTCAGAATGCCCGTGCTTAAATGGCCCGTCTGCGTCCCCTAATAGACTAAGAATGAAGATTCCGCCCACACAAAAGGTGCCAGCATTGGAAGCTTTAGGTGTGCAGGGATTGCCAAGAGTGGCTCACCAATTGCACAGGAGAGATGGAGGCTAAGGGCTTTTTTTCCTGGCTGGAACTTCATTTGTTTGATGTCCAAAGCCCCGCGCTGCAATAGCCCATCTGAGTCCACAAATGGACTAAGAATGAAGATTCCTCCCACACAAAACTTGCCAGTACAGAAAGATCTAGGTGTGCAAGGAGTGTCAAGAGTCGCTGACAGGTAAGATGGGGGGTAAGGGCTTTCTTCTTGGGTCTAACTTCATTTGTTTGGTGTCAGGACCCTGGTGCTGAAATGGGCTTAGGGGCTTTCAAAGCAGATATTTTTTAAATTCTCCAGGAGCAACTGGCAATGCATAGTCTAAGGGAATGCATACACTATGAAAAGCCAATTACATTTTTTTTCCCCACATATTTGGTACCTCAGGAGATGTCTTAAACTTTAGTAATATGGAACTTTAGAGTCTGTCATATCCTCCAAGCAAAGTATCTTCAGTCCCTCAGCCTCACTATCACATGTGTGAGGAAGAGTCCTTGTGCCTCAAGCACAAGGTGGCTTTTTTGTGCTCACCTGCCACAGTGTGACTTCTTCCTATAAGGTATAAAATCCACCATGGCTGTGGAAAGTATACTGGGACAGATTTCAAATGTGTTGCCCGTGAGGCAGCTACTTCCCATCACTACTATGCGCAGTCTCACGTGATAAAGAGTGACCTAGATGTGACTGCTTCAGGCCACCAGCAGCAACGTGCACCAGTGAATGTGACTGTGGCTGCCCAGAGCCTCACCGAAGCTGAGGAGCCCAGAAGCTGAACTTCTCCCTTTGGTTAGGAGAAAGATTGATAGACCCTCAGTAGCAGCCGGGGGAGCCAAATGACCTATGGTTGTCTAGTAAACATTTCTGCTAATCACAACCTATTTCCACATATTGGGCATGAGTGTTTCCGATGAGATGCCATCTGGAATAAAGGCAATTTCAAGTGTGTATTTGAGCACTAGGTCACTTTTAGAAAGCAGACTGGAATGTGGAAGTTAACATTCAGATGTTTAATAAGCTCGTATACCTAGAAGCTAAATCCTCCAGCTAAACAGACTGTGCCATATTAATTCAAAACAGTGTTTTGACAAAAGCTAAGCCCACAAGATGTCATCTAGGTCATTGTTACGCAACAATGTGTACATTGACAAAGGATAGTCTCCCTGCAATTTTAATAAAAATGCTAATGCCTTGCTACCTTCCTTGCCTACCCCAGCCACAATTCACAGGAAGAGGGATTGGTTTCATAGGAGGACAAACAGTGCAACAACATGCTAAGATCTCTGTGCTTTGAGTAGTTCTTTGCTCTGGGGTGTTTCTGTGCTCACACAGAGTGTCAAACACAAATGGGGTCCCCATCCACCTTTGGATAACCAAAAAAATAACTGTGATAATCTACCAGCTCTTTGAAAACTGATATGTGAATGTGCTGAGTTTGGCTTTTCTTAACAGTAGCTAGTATGGGGCTGTATTTTGAATTTTTGCTGAACACAGTGCTGATAATATAGAGATGTTTTTCTTATTGTTGAGCAGTGCTTACACAGAGCCAAGGCCTTTTATGCTTTCCATAGTGCCATGCTGGCAAGTAAGTTGGGTGTGCAGGGGAGGTTGGGAGGAGACACAGCCAGGACAGATGACCCAAACAGACCAAAGATTTATTCCATACCACATGACATCATGCTCAGTACATAAAGTGGGAGGACATTTGGACTGATGGCATTTGTTTTCCCAAATAACAATTGTGCACAACGGGGCCCTTTCCTCCTGGAGATGGTTGAACACCTGCCTCCACATGGGAAGCAGTGAAAAAATTGCTTGTTTTCTTTGCTTATGTGTGCAACCTTCCCTATTAAATTGTCTTTATCTCAACTCATAAGTATTCCAGCTCATACGTTTCCAATTCACTCCCCAGTCTTACTGGTGGGGGAGGGAGTGTGCAGCTCTGTGGTGGTTCATTGCTGACTGGGGTCAAACAACTACAGGGAGCTAAAGTCAAAACCTGTTAAACAAATTCACAGATAGAATAAAGCCATTTTAAGTCACTATGGCAACAGAAAGGTCTTCATAATTACAGTAAATTATATTTATACTCGCTTCGGTGAAATGTTCCTCGACCTTTCTTCTTCCAGTTAATTGATGGACA
The DNA here is from genome assembly GCF_003031625.1 of Empidonax traillii. Taxonomy (NCBI): domain Eukaryota; kingdom Metazoa; phylum Chordata; class Aves; order Passeriformes; family Tyrannidae; genus Empidonax; species Empidonax traillii. The sequence continues at coordinate 676,477 of NW_020955449.1, forward strand.
TTTAACTTAAAATACCAAAAATCATTGCAAAGACTGCAATTCCTTCTGTGTATATTCCTAGCTGCAAACTAGGCTGAAATCTTGTTTAATTGTATTGTGGACTCTTAAGCATTTAAAAGTGCAGGTATCTTTAATCTTTCTGGGAATGGACTTGCTCTTTTTTTGCAGAGCTCTCTGGTGTTTATAGGCAGCAAAACATTGTTCTGGGGAAAAGGGGGAAAAGTGTGGTAGTCTTCTTCAGAGAGAAAGGCTAAAGACCATAAGCTTTTCAAGGACACCTTCTGTAGCAGAGGAATATGGTGTTGGTGTATTTATCCAAATTTATAATGTGCTTTTTCTCAAGTATTACATAATGGCTTTAAAACAAGAGCAGTAGCCTGGGACTGTCATTTCATAGAATCATAGAATCAACCAGGTTGGAAGAGACCTCCAAGACCATCAAGTCCAAACCTTGATCCAACACTGCTGTTGTTTACCAGACCATTGCATAAAATGCTACATCCAGTCACATCTTAAAAACCTCTAGGGACAGTGAATCCACCACCTCCCTGGCCAGCCAGTTCCAATATCTAATCACTATCTATTTTTTCTTAATATCTAACCTAAACCTCCCCTGGCAGAGCTTAAGTCCATGCCCTCTCATCTTACTAATAGCTGCCTGGGAGAAAAGACCGACTCCCACCTGGTTACAACCTCCTTTCACGGAGTTGAAAGTTATGAGATCTCCCCTGAGTCTCCTCCAGGATAAACAACCCCAGTGCCCTCAGCCTCTCCTCTTAGGAGTTGTGCTCGAGTCCCTTCACCAGCCTCATTGCTCTTCTCTGGACCGGCTCCTGCACCTCAGTGTCCTTCCTGAACTGAGGGCCCAGAACTGGACAGAGTGTTCCATGTGTGGCTTCAGCAGTGCAGACTACAGGGGAAAAATCACTTCCTTTTTCTTGCTGGTCACACTGTTCCTGAGGCAGGACAGGTTTTGTTCTTGAAGGGGATTATTGGTGGGTATAGGAGTATTGCTTGGTTGTTTTACTTGTTTTTTTTCCGTGTTCCTGTTAATATACACATACTTTTTAATAAAGGGCTGTTATTTTCCCTTTTCCATAATTTGTTTTCCTTCGGTCAGAGCCTCTTAATTTCAGATTTATAATTGCTTAGAAAGAGAAGTTTGGGTCTTTTTCTCCTAATCCATCCTCAGCAAAAGACCCTTGTCTCATTTAAACTGGGACAATAGTTAACTAAATGGCTCATCATTTTTATTATTTATTCCATTATACATTTATTATACATACATATATGTAATTTTATGTAGTTCCTGGTAGTTTCCTGTTCATCTGAAATTGTCAGCATGGATAAAACCACTAAATAACAGTGGGGTTATACTTGTCACATAACCAGGTTATAATCATTTTAGCATGGTCTTTGTGTTTTGTCCTAAGACCACCCCCACACTAGAGCCCTGCACGCTACACCATCACCCTCCATCAGCAGGCACCAGCTGATGCACCCGAAATTTTGGAATTTTGGGTTTCAGTTTATTTGTATCTGCTGAGGATTTGTGTCTCCTGTAGGCTGAGAATAGCAAGGTCATTACCACATCACCCTCTTTCGGAGCAGTGGCCAGGTGGCTTCCAGAAGTTTAAGCAGAAAAATGTTATATGCTGAAAAACCTGCCTGAATAGTAACAAAAAAAATTGTGTGCTTTGGTTGCCAGCTATGAATGCCTCTCCTAGGCTGACACAAGCAAGCGCTAAGATTCCAAGTGCTGGCTGTGGCTTTTGCCATAGTAATAAAAAAATTGGCTGTAGTAATTAATAAAAGTTTTTGATGAAAGCAGAGGTTTCTCTGGTGTTAAGGAACTTTTCTGGAGCAATCTCTGTGTTCACAGGTGGAAGTTTTGCTTCCTGCTTCCTATTCAGCCTCCTTGGCTTTCCCAGCACAATGGGACTTGTAACCATGGGAAACATAAAGTCACAAAATGGTTTGACTTAAAAGGGACCTTTTAAAGGCCATTCACTGCAACTCCTGCAATGAGCAGTAATATCTTCAATTGGATATTGTGGAGAGTTCTGGCAGGAGTTCTCCTCATGATCTTGCTGCAGGAAAGGCTCAAACTTTGCTCTGCAATGTCACCATGCTTGATGTTACCTAGAGAAATCTTTTTCTATCACTTCATTTTTTTCAGATATTAATTTATCAAGAACAAAGGGGAATAGTTACATTTAATATAGTGAGGCTCAGGGAGCCCTGTTTCGGCAGACAAACTTTTGTGTACTAATGGTGCTGTTCACAGCTCAACACATTCATTTTTCTCTCATTTTTACAAACCTGTGGCTGAATGGAGGGGTTTTTATTTTCTTTTCATTGCTTCCAGGCCTTTCAAAGGTTTGTTGGTACTGATTGAAAGATGGGTACACTACATCAAAGGCTTCTGTCAGTTGGAGAAATCTACCGGAAAGGCAGCCTGAGAATCGCTTTTAGAGGCAGAGCAATCTACCAGCCCTCTGCATTCAAAATTTCTGAGCCTTGCCTCTGAAAGCTTGGGTATTTAAATCCTGATATGGATAGAAACTTCTTCTGTTCTGGCTCCTGGCATTCATTTCAAGCCTTTTCACTCAATTTCATTAAAGGAGAAGGAGAAGGCAGAAGGAGAATAGAACAAGCTGAGATTCTGGTCATGCACAGAATTAATCTATTTCTGCATGTGGACATGTATACATGCTTGTATGTATGCATACATATACATAAGCAAATACAGACATATACATATTTTGACACATATATAGGTATCTATACATAGATACCTATAAAAATATAAAAATATAAGTATATTAATAGATATAAGTATATATAAAAACACATACACATATAAAAATATATAGGTATATAAATATTAGGTACATATATATATATATGACTTATTTCCAAGAACAATTGTCCATTTTTTCAGTGGTCTGTTTTCACAGATCATCTACTATACAATTTAAGCACCTATCTTCCTGAGCACAGATGGGTGCTTTACAGATGAAGGAGCTGGCTCAATCACAAGTTTTGTCCTGGAGCTGAGAATAAACCTACTTTTTCCAAGTTGTCTTCCAGGACATTTTTCTGCTACTCACCTCTGCCTCCTGGTGTGCCGTTGCTCTGATTTGAATGAAAAAAATTATATTGACATTCCTCTACATAGGAAATAGCCAGGCTATCAGACTCAGAGCGCTTGTGCAGATAGAGGCACAACAGCAAATGGATAGATTTTTCCTGTCTTTTCTCATCCATGCTATTGACATTTGGTTTGCCAGAACCTTCCTGAAACACCTGCTTATAATTCTCCATCTGTGTGGAGATAACACATAACATAGCTGGTGGAGATAACACAGCTGGTGGACAAATCCAGCCTAACCAAACCAGAGTGCCCTGTTCTCCCCTGACCTCACCTCAACAGCATGGAGAATGATGCAAAATCAATGCACTTTATTTTAGATGCAGAGAATATAAAGTCTACGAAATCCAGCTGTGTGAGAGTTTATGCCTGTATGCTCAGGTGTGTGCTTGTTGAGGTAACAACAGCAGAACATCTTGTGTATATCTTCCTAAACAAGTTCTCCCCTTACCTGAGGATATTTGCCTGCCACTGGGACCAGCACTAGCTTAGGTGTCAGGCCAGAGTACCGCATTCTAGGCCATTCCTGGAGCCTGCGTCTAGTTAAAAGCAAACAAGCTTGTGAATTAAGCCCTTCTCCATTGTCGTGGCTGCCGAACACTGTCTATGTTTTCATCCCTCTCCCCATTCATTCAGTTCCTGCACTGACCAACAGCACACAATGTAGGTATGTACTCGGCACACCAGGACACTGGTGGTCTGCATTATCTCTACAGTTCTACCCAGTGTCAGTTTTGGTATTAGGAGAAATCCAAATTATTAATCTTCTGGCCTCAGTGCAAGTTAGTTCAGTTCTTTTATGATGCTCCAATTCCTGACTCATAGCTGGACCGATGCCAACACAAGGTTATGTGGACCATGTTTTTTCTTGTGCCTTGGCAGCCTCCATGGCTGGCAATCACCCTCTGTGAAGATCTGGGGTTTGGCTACACCACCCTTCTAGGAAGATGCCAAACTAATCATCCCAAATGTAAGATGTTGGCACTCTGTTCAACTCCTGTTGTCAGAAGAGGTATTTCTCCCCAGAGTCTACCAGGCAAAGAGAGTGGAGAGTACACAATACTGTGGCAAAACAGTGATACTGTTTAGATTGGGAAGACAATGCTGATGTTAAAAAAGACACATTTCTGTTTCTCTCCCATTCTTCAACACTCTCAAGCACCTAGACATGGCTCTCAAGGACTCCTTGTGGTGACACAGAGAACAAACAACAGATTCTAAGTCTCCTGATGATCACACACATAATCACAATATCACCCATGATACTGTGTGACTTTTCCTTTTAAAACCCAACCCAGCAACAGAGGAAATGAAGCACCACTGCTGCTCCAGCATCAGTGTGCATCCAGCACTCTTCACAGTGACAGCTCCTTTCAGTTCCCAAGCAATATCTGTATTCCATTCTGGATGGCACAGCTACTCTCTGTCTCTTGACTTACTGTATATCTACCACTCATTGACTTCCTGCTCTGATGTTTCTTCTGTCACTTCTGCAAGCAACTGTCAGGTTTTCTTTGCAAATCTCTACATGCCTGGAATCTTCTCCTGACTGTCACTGGACCAGGTAGATCTTCTCTTAAAAAAAAATACAAGAGAGTCAGAGACTGTAAAATCACTGCATGAATCCAGCTGACCTGCAGAAACCTGTATAAAATGACAATCCTAAACAGTGTTACTAACCAGTCCCTTTCTGCTCTACCTAACACTTGGTGTCTGTCGCATACCTGGAGGAAAAATTCTATGAGTAATGAGCAGAGCAAAGGAAAAAAAGATGTTTGCACAGGGCATGAAGGATGTGAACAACTTTTTCTTTGTGGACCTATTTGCTCTTTTTTAGTTAATAAGTGCCATGGAAATCCAAGTCCTGGGCTTGTACAGGCTTTGGGAATATAGGCAGAAGGGTCAAGGGGCCAGTCCACCTCTGTCTTGTCTTTTCTCTGTGCTGTTTCCTGTTGTAATAATAGTACTGCAAGGAAGCAGAAAAGTGAGAAGAACAGCTCCCATCTGCCACAGCATCACTTCGAGGGATGCCAGAGCTGCCTGTGCCACCGTACTGTGTTCAGAATAGAGTCACTGCAGCCTATCTGCTTTTCTTGTGGAAGACAGGTGTTGCTTGAATTACATCCCTCCATAGATTAAATAGTTTGTTAAAAGAAAGGTAGCTTGTTGTGCTCAAAGATTTATTGATTCCATAACAATTCCCTCACCTACTATCAAGATCCTATTCTATGACATACACAACGCAATGCCTAAAGACGTTATTTTCCAAGACAAACAGGTGTCTTACACTGTGCGTTGGAGTTTCTTTGCCTTGACATTGCTGATTCTTTTTCCTCTGGTTCCACTTAAGGGTTGCCCTGGATGTGCTCTGCACAAGGCAAACAAGGAAGGAGCTGAGTGAACCTAGCTGGTATCCCCATGCATTTTGCAATGCCTTAAGAGCCCTCTTCCGTGTTCAGTGTCTGATTTGACACAGGTTAAACACTCGCTTGAGGACCTCAGCACTGACTGGCTCATTTATGCTCAGAGAAGGCCTCTTCTTTACGGCTATGGTGTGCCACGTGCCTAAGTTCAATGCTGTACCTGCTAGTGCAGAGCACACTGTCAAGAGCTGGTCTTGTGCTTGAGCTAGACCAGTTTTGCAGAAATCACCATTTCTGGTTTGGGGTCTACAGTATTTAGTGCAATAAAGATACTTGAGCTAAAAATGCTGAGATACTTCTCATAGCTTGGCTGGTGCCTTTTTTATTGTGCCCCTAGTCGGGGTGTGTTTTGTGAGCTAAGGAGACCTGCACTGGGCATATAGCTGCTGGGTCACACTGCACTATGGGGTGCACAACCACTCTGCCTGTACCTGTCTCCTCTTCTCTCCAAATGGCTGATTATGGTCACATTCTCATCCTCAATCTCCTTTCAGGTTAGTTCTGCCCTGACAAAAATTTGGCTGGTCTATCTTTTTGCTATTTCAATTTTCTCCCCCATCCATCTCTTTTTAAGAAAAAAAAACAAGGAAATCGGGCTGTTATGGAAGGAAAATTAGCCCAGAGGGAAAAAAATGCTTCAATAAGAGAAAAAAAAAAGAGAGAGAAATACTGCTCTCTTTGGCCTGGCAGTAGCCAGGAAAAGCTGTAAGTCTCCTGGGAGGTCTTGTTACTGAAGATCAAAGAAGCTCAAAGCAGAATTGCCTACTTCGGAAAAAATCTCTAAAAAACTCTTAGCTCAATCCACAAACCATTTCCTTTTCAGTAACTTAGCCTGTTATATATCTTGTGAGCCTCCTTTCAAGCAGTGAACCAAAAAGTGTGGATTATGAAGTGGGATTTTGTGGCACCATGTATATTTCCACATATGTTTATTCTCTGTGCAGGTTGTAATTCTGAGGGAAGGGCTCTTGCAAAGTAGAGACAGTAGCATCCAGAGAAGTAACATGTTATGCTGCAATCACAGCGTCCATAACTTTTACTCACAGGTGAGCTATAGGCACATGAGCAGAAAGGCATAAACCAGAACTACCTCATAACGAGAACGTATATCAAGAGATGGAGCCAATGGGCCTGGCCACTATTGCTGAGCAAGTTAAGTCTAGACCTCCCTGGCACACAGGTGCTTTATTTCTTTTTTCAGCATAATTCTACAATAAAAGCTCTCTTTCCTCTAGGCACTTGTAGCAGATGACTAGCCATAAGTGTAATTGCATAGCTAAGATATTGCTCTTGCTGTAGTTATTGGTTTCTTTCCTCAATAATGATACAGACAAGAATGTTTGCACTTGGTCCTCGTGTACTCTGAAAATCAGAAGAGACTGAAGCATTTCTTGAGTTCAAAATAGAATAATGTATTCAAAAATTATGTTCAGAACCTTAGTATTTTGAATGAGGCAACAAATAGAAGAACAGGCCAAGTACCCACAAGCCTGATCAAGTGCTTAGCAGAAAGTCCTTCTGACTGTATTTTTAATTTAATGCATGGCAGTTGCTACATTGCTACAGTCAAAATATTTGATTTTGTTTATAGATGCCAAAAACATCTCTGAAATTTATCTTCCCAAGTGACAGTGTTTCTTCCAAGCAAAGATAAAGAAATGCTTCTCACACAGTTCTCAGATCTCTAAAGTGTTTCAGGTTGTCTCAGTTCTTCACAACACTGAAAGTCATGTTGGGGCACTGGGAGACTCCTGGGAGAAGTATTCAGAAAAACACTGTCAGTGTGTTGCCCCTCTCCACCTGAGAGCTAGACCCACAAATGAAATGCAGGTCAATGCAGGTTCTACGTGGGCAGGAGTTACATGCAAATCTGACCTTGGCTTAGAAAGCTACTGGAGTGGCCTGAGCCACAGAGAGGAGACAATTGTGCTCTTCCAGAGAAGGCACACTGTTGGAAATCAGATGGCACCTAAAGAATCACCTATTGAGACATCATTCCAGGAATGGAAAGCCAGATGCACTGAGGAGACAAGTCCAGAGAGTGTTCAGATGATGGAAACCACCATTTGAGACTTTTTATACCACAGTGTTATGTTTGTGAGGCAAATCTACACATAGATTTGTCCTCCATGTTTTGTTCCTTCTTCATGGACTTTTCTGCCCTCAGGCAGAACCCCATGGGTTGAGACACCATGAGGTACCAACCAATTACCCTGTTTGGCAGGCTTTTGCCTTTACCACTCCCTTGTTACCACCCAGTTCATCCTTCTTATGTATATTTATTCCCTTTTACCCAGTGTATGTGTGAGGATTTGCATGCTCCTCTTAGTCTCCTCCCCTGTTCCAGAACCACCCCTTCCAAACCCTATAAAACCCCTCCATTTTCTTAATAAAAGAGTTCAGCTTGTTGCTCTCTGGAAGCAGCTTTGCTGCTCCTGGGTTCAAACTTCAAGCTGCCTTTAGAACCACATCTTGCCTCTTGCCTCTCTTTTGAGCTGCCTGAGTGAGCGAGTGTGTGAACTCTGGCTAGCTGGCTGCTTTATTTTCCACCTCACTGGAGAGTGACGGACCCCGAGCTGGATTGCTCCCCTCCCCTGACACACACAGCCGTGTCAGCACACCTCATAGTGGGATGTACCACAGGCAGCTGTTCTTCTTGCATGTCTGTAGTCAACTAGTTTTTTCTTTTTCCAGTGGATCAGCTTTGGGCTGGAGAACTGTGTCTGAGGTGGGGCATTCATCATGGAAGTGATGTAGGCCTGTTGGAGAGAGTCCTAGGGAAAGCATCAGGTGGTTCCACGTCTGAGCCCTGGGAAATGTGTGCTATGACAGGGAGAAAAAGAAGGGGTTGGCTTTATTTAAACCGTCCTGGAATTGCCTTCTCTCCCACCAGAATAACAGAGCTTGCAGTCTGCCTGGGAGGTTGCACACTATGATTGGCATAAATACTTAAAAATTTTGTATTAATGGCATTGACTACCGTGTGCCCTAAAGATAATAGTTGGCGAGCTATCACTGGGAACATTTAAGGTGTGAACAGATGCATTTTGCCCTGCAGCAGTTTTCCTCAGTGAGAATAGTGATATTATTAAAGTTTGCCCAGAGAGCCTTTCAGCAGCTTTTTAAACACACAGATTTTGTGTAGTATTAAAGCAATTCACTCAGTAATTAACTAAATGTATGATAAGACATTATAACTAACATTGCTGCTTTTATGCAAGTGCTTCTCATTCTTCTCAATCTAGTGTCCTCCAAGCTGATCCACGGCAGGGGGAGGATCCACTTCCAAAGGGGATGGGGGCATATTGTTTTTGAAACCACTGCATGGCCCTGACAGTCTTTCCACCCAAACATGTCAAGTTCCCCTCCAAAGCAACCACCTTCACCACACATGCCGGTCTGAGGTTACCTCTCTCCTTGAGGGCTGTTTGGGTAGTTTTTTGGTAGCATTACAGATTCACCCATATTCCACAGTGGCTCTTCCATGTACCTTTATTCCCTGGGGCTGTTGGATGGCAGAGCCAGAGATGGTCTCAGATATGCAGTGGCCTCAGACTCGGAGGAGTTTTGGTAAGCCAAGGTTCCCGCATACTGGGACCTGTTGTTCCCCTGAGATTCAAGGGGTGTATTTATCATTCCTTGCCCTGCTCCACTGCTGTTCTCAGCTCCCTGAATTCCCAGCTTTGCAATTGCAGTGGTCAAGCCATCACAGGTGCATGCATGGCACAGAAGAGGGAAGTGCATCTCCAATTTTCAGGTCACAGTACTTGCTGCAGGCGATCACCAAGACCTCTGTAAACAGTAGTCAAAAAGTCTTATGCTACATAGGCATGTGTTTTCTGTCCTTATGAGAGAAAAAATATGTGGTGGGCAAGAATGCAGTACTGTACCTCCTATGGCAATGGGACAGCTTGATGCTTGCTGGTGTCTGGCTAGTGCAGCATCTTGCAGACAGTCGATGCATCAGGATGTATAGCCTTGGACTATGAGGTGAGCTATGCAGAAAGCAAGAAGGAAGATGGATAAAAACGGGCCAGGACATTTCTGCAGCTAAGTTTTTGTTGAGCAGCTGCCTCATGGGAAAATCTGTGGCAATTTCATGGAGATGCTGTATGTGCAGAGTTTGTATCTTTGCCTTAGATGCAAAAAAAAGAAAAATAATTATCTGCAGAGCAGCCACCATTCATCAAATTAATAATTTCACTTTTATTGTTCATAAATGGTAGTATAATTTTGTTTTTCCTAACGATTAATAAGACATAGGGCATTCACTGGAAAAATGGAGTACTTTATTACACCACAATATCAAAAATTCCTAAAGATATCTGGTATACTCCCTAAATTTAAATTGGAAACACCCCCCAACTTCAAAATAGAATTGAATATAATAATATGAATAGAGTTTTCAGAAGGTTCCTGGTATGTTGATTTGTAACCACAGAATGAAAGTTAATCTGTGTAAATCTTATTTTGGAATATTTTGGCCTCATCCCATTCCCATTCAAGAAGTTTTATTTTGTTCACCTCTACCAATAGAGAACATGTCTGTTGTTTGTAAGGGAAATAGAAAACCCCTGGATCAATCCACTTTTCCTTACAAATAGTTTGACTGGAACCTCTTTGCCCTGTTGGTACAACCTAACCTGCAAAGCTGTGTTAGACAGGAAACAGAGCGAGATAAGGAACTTGCCTCCTCTTCTGAGAATTTACTGTAATTTCACTGCCAGGCTTCTCTCACTGGGTTTGGAAATGGTGTGTTGGTGTTGAGCTGTAATGGGATCCCACAAGAGGTCCCCATGTCACTGCTTAGTATGCTGCTGAGCAGGAATTTGGGAATATCCTGACCATTATCTGTTTCGGCACTTGGAGCACCAAACTGGCAGAAAAGAGCCAGAAATATCTCACTTCCAGAGATAAATCTGACACCCACAAATGAACAGGGTATTCAAGGGATTGTAAGTAGCAGCCTTCCTCTGCTACAAAGTTTATATAATTTCAATGTTCTCAGTGGAGAGCAGTCAAACTGGACAAGAGGCATATTCATAAATATTTTTTCTTGTATTGTCCAAGATATTATTTTCCCCTCTTGCTTAATGTAAGGAAAATGCCTTCAAACCTTGAAAACCTTCAGACTCATTTTCACTAAGTTTGGTGGGGGGGAGGCGGGGGCAGGGAAAATGGATACTTTTCCTTTGGTAGATTTTTTTATAACTTCTAGATCCCCCAAAACCAAGACACGGGTTCTCTTAGGGGAAGGTATTTCTCTTGTTCTATGAAATTTAATAATAATTCGAACACAGGAGAAAATTCCATTTTGGTCTTTATGTCCTGGATATCTTCACTCATCCGGCTGAGCCTGGTATTCAAGTGCCTGAATGATGCTCAACTCATCCCTCACGCAGGAAGGAAACAGTGGGAAGAGAATCAGAAGGAGACACAGAATCATGGAGAACTGTAGAGACTCCTGCAGATTTGCTGATGGAATCACAGCAGAAGGAGAAACATGAATCAGTTTCCTGCTCTTTACCCTCTTAACTAATACATACAGTTGTTCATTCTTGTTTTCATGCCAAGGTAAGAAAACTTCTGGTCTTGACCTGCTGTGTGGGAATGACTGTGCAGTCCCTGCCTGGTCTTTGGGCAAAGGAGGTGGTTGGAGAAGGTGGAGGCACTGACAGGCTAAACAGGGTAAGCAGAACTTCTGTTATAGAATCACAGAATCATAGAATAGATTGGGTTGGAAAAGACCTCCAAGATCATCAAGTCCAACCCTTGATCCAACTCCAATTACTATATCATGGCACTAAGGGCCACGTCCAATCTCTGTTTAAAAACCTCCAGGGATGGTGAATCCACCACCTCTCTGGGTAGGCCGTTCCAATGCCTGATTACCCTCTCTGTAAAGAATTTCTTCCTAACATCTAACCTAAACCTCCCCTGGCAGAGCTTGAGCCCATGTCCCCTTGTCCTATTGTTGGTTGCCTGGGAGAAGAGACCAACCCCCACCTGGCTAT